>NW_026289563.1:147500-285420 GCF_023373465.1 Oncorhynchus keta | reverse complement strand
AGGCTGAAGCTTAAACTGCTGTTTTAGGTCTCGTTCTCGACAGTTTTGGTTTTCCAGCATCTAAGAGAAAGGAAGGGGCAGAGACAGGATGTTGTGTTGATTTCTTGGTCATTGTCCACTGTACAATATCTCATTTAGCAGACACTTTCATCAAAAGCGACCTACAGTCATGCATACATTTATAGAGTGGGGCAAAAAGTATTTAGTCATTTTATTTTATTTCTTCTAATTTTGTCTGTCATAGTTTAAGTGTACCTAAAATTACAGGCCTCTCATCTTTTTAAGTGGGAGAACTTGCACAATTGGTGGCTGACTAAATACCTTTTTGGGGGAGGTAAAACTCAATTTTAGGAAGGTGTCCTGAATGTTTTGTGAACTGTCTTCATCCATAACTGTTGGTTATATGGTAGTTGTGCCAACACAGGGGATGCTGTGGTCGTTTGCAATGTGACTAACATGGTGCCCTCTCTTTTCTGCCTCTCTTTTTGCCTCTGTTTCTCTCTCTCTCAGTGCAATTCAATGAGCTTTATTGGCATGATAAAACATCTTACATTACCAGAGCAAACCTATAAGAGCAATTTCAATCAATGATGACAAAAACAATGAGTAGTTTTTCCTCCCTCTAGTCTGGTAGGCCGGATGCTGCAGCGGGACCCGAAGGGCCGTGCGTCTCTGGAGGAGATAGAGAGCCATGCCTGGCTGCAGGGGGTGGACCCGTCCCCAGCCACCAAGTTCAACACCCCCCTGGTGTCTCATAAGAGCCTGTCTGAGGACGAGCACAACGGGATCATACAGCGCATGGTGCTGGGGGACATCGCAGACCGAGAGCCCATAGTAGAGTAAGTCAACACACATACATAGACATAAACTCAGCAAAAAAAGAAATGTCCTCACTGTCAACTGCTTTTTTTGTCAGCAAACTTAATATATGTAAATATTTGTTTGAGCATAACAAGATTCAACAACTGAGATATAAACTGAACATAAATTGAATAATGTGTCCCTGAACAAAAGGGGGGGCCAGTTCTTGCTGTGAGACGTTACCCCACTTTTCCACCAAGGCACCTGCAAGTTCCCGGACATTTCTGGGGGGAAATGGCCCTAGCCCTCACCCTCCGATCCAACAGGTCCCAGACGTGCTCAATGGGATTGAGATCCGGGCTCTTCGCTGGCCATGGCAGAACACTGACATTCCTGTCTTGCATGAAATCACGCACAGAACGAACAGTATGGCTGGTGGCATTGTCATGCTGGAGGGTCATGTCAGGATGAGCCTGCAGGAAGGGTTACCACATGAGGGAGGAGGATGTCTTCCCTGTAACGCACAGCATTGAGATTGCAGGCAATGACAACAAGCTTAGTCCGATGATGCTGTGACAGACCATGACGGACCCTCTACCTCCAAATCGATCCCGCTCCAGAGTACAGGCCTCGGTGTAATGCTCATTCCTTTGACGATAAAACCAGAATCCAACCAACACCCCTGGTGAGACAAAACCCTGACTCGTCAGTGAAGAGCACTTTTGCCAGTCCTGTGTGGTCCAGCGATGGTGGGTTTGTGCCCATAGGCTACACTATTTCTGGTGAGGATTTGCCTTACAACAAGCCTACAAGCCCTCAGTCCAGCCTCTCTCAGCCTATTGTGGACAGTCTGAGCACTGATGGAGGGATTGTGCGTTCCTAGTGTAACTCCGGCAGTTGTTTTTGCCTTCCTGTACCTGTCCCGCAGGTGTGATGTTCGGATGTACCGTTCCTGTGTAGGTGTTGTGACACGTGGTCTGCCACTGCGAGGACAATCAGCTGTCCGTCCTGTCTCTCTGTAGTGCTGTTTTAGGTGTCTCACAGTACGGACATTGCGATTTATTGCCCTGGCCACATCTGCAGTCCTCATGCCTCCTTGCAGTATGCCTAAGGCACGTTCACGCAGATCAGCAGGGACCCTGGGCACCTTTCTTTTGGTGTTTTTCAGAGTCCGTAGAAAGGCCTCTTTAGTGTCCTAAGTTTTCATAACTGTGACCTTAATTGCCTACCGTCTTTAAGCTGTTAGTGTCTTAACGACCGTTCCACAGGTGCATGTTCATTAATGGTTCATTGAACAAGCATGGGAAACAGGGTTTAATCCCTTTACAATGAAGATCTGTGAAGTTATTTGGATTTTTACGAATTATCTTTGAAAGACAGGGTCCTGAAAAGGGACGTTTCTTTCTTTATGTATAGGTATACAAACATGTACCTATACTAGGGCTGTTATGGCGACCATATTACCGCCACACCGACGGTCACAAGTCGTGACTGCAGTCAAATTCCACATGACCGTTGAGTCTCAGGAACTAGGCTTTTCTAAAACTGCTCTGATGCTGTTGATGGTCATTAGTAGCCTACCAAACTTGCTAATGGCCTGATACTCAGGGCTCTATTGTCCCTCCATCAGGTCCTAATGGCCTGGCCTGGTACTCAGGGCTCTATTGTCCCCCTCAGGGCTCTATCATCAGGTCCTAATGGCCTGGTACTCAGGGCTCTATTGTCCCTCCATCAGGTCCTAATGGCCTGGTACTCAGTACCCTCCAGGGGCTCTACAGTCCCTCCATCAGGTCCTAATGGCCTGGTACTCAGGGCTCTATTGTCCCTCCATCAGGTCCTAATGGCCTGGTACTCAGGGCTCTACAGTCCCTCCATCAGGTCCTAATGGCTGGGTACTCAGGGCTCTACAGTCCCTCCATCAGGTCCTAATGGCCTGGTACTCAGGGCTCTACAGTCCCTCCATCAGGTCCTAATGGCCTGGTACTCAGGGCTCTACGGTCCCTCCATCAGGTCCTAATGGCCTGGTACTCAGGGCTCTACAGTCCCTCCATCAGGTCCTAATGGCCTGGTACTCAGGGCTCTAAGGTCCCTCCATCAGGTCCTAATGGCCTGGTACTCAGGGCTCTACGGTCCCTCCATCAGGTCCTAATGGCCTGGTACTCAGGGCTCTACAGTCCCTCCATCAGGTCCTAATGGCCTGGTACTCAGGGCTCTAAGGTCCCTCCAACAGGTCCTAATGGCCTGGTACTCAGGGCTCTACGGTCCCTCCATCAGGTCCTAATGGCCTGGTACTCAGGGCTCTATTGTCCCTCTATCTACTCTGACATCAATGCAAATGCAATGGAAAATCATGAGTTCGTGTTGCGCAACATTTCTATAGGCTATTCAAACTTAGATTTAATGGCCTCTTAAGAGGATCCCATCAGCTTTCTATAGGCTTACTATATTTAATTCTCAATTTCCCTGATATTAAGCACATTGCTTTTCTTTACAACAGGAGTAGTCTACCTGGCTGGCATGAAAATGGACCGTGGGAAAAGCATCCTCCATTCGCTATTTATGTGATGACATGTATTTTCCCTCTATCTTCAGACAGGTGCATGATAATGGTCCATTATAAATCTAAATGAATTTCCTACTTATATTATTTAATATATGTAAAGACAAGATTCAATTGAGAATAGTCTAATGGGTGACAATATTATCACTTGTGAATGATACCCAGTGTGTGCCGTCTAAGGCAAGAAATAGCACATGCCTTTTTGCAACTTTTTCAAATCCCATATGTTTTGATAAAGCTTTTATCACAACTAACGTGGCCAAATAACTCTAAGCCTAGTCTATAGGCCTAGGAGCCCTGCAACACGGTTGTTGAGCACATAGCCTAGTCCATAGGAGCCCTGCAACACGGTTGGTGAGCACATAGCCTAGTCCATAGGAGCCCTGCAACACGGTTGGTGAGCACATAGCCTAGTCCATAGGAGCCCTGCAACACGGTTGGTGAGCACATAGCCTAGTCTATAGGAGCCCTGCAACACGGTTGGTGAGCACATAGCCTACAGAGCACAGACTACAGAGCACATAGCCTACAGAGCACAGAGCCTACAGAGCCTACAGAGCACAGAGCCTACAGAGCACAGAGCCTACAGAGCACAGAGCCTACAGAGCACAGAGCCTACAGAGCATAGAGACTACAGAGCACAGAGCCTACAGAGCATAGAGCCTACAGAGACTACAGAGCACATAGACTACAGAGCACATAGACTACAGAGTACATAGACTACAGAGCTGACAGAGCACATAGACTACAGAGCCTACAGAGCACAGAGCCTACAGAGCACATAGAGCCTACAGAGCACAGAGCCAGAGACTACAGAGACTACAGAGCACAGAGCAGCCAGAGACAGAGCACAGAGCACAGAGCACTACAGAGCCTACAGAGCACTACAGAGCACAGAGACTACAGAGCACAGAGCCAGAGCACAGAGCCTACAGAGCTAGACAGAGCACATAGACTACAGAGCCTTCAGAGCATAGAGACTACAGAGCACAGAGCCTACAGAGCACAGAGACTACAGAGCACATAGACTGTAAGCTCAGTTGCGCAATCTTGTGTGTGAAAACAGTTTTGACTGACCACTATTTAAAAGAAGATCCCAGCTTTCTCCTGCTGCTAGGTTTATTACTCAGTTCTTAAAATGAAGTACATTAATCCTCTTTCCAGAGTCTACCTGGTATACATAGGAGTGGTGTGAGTAGTACATTAATCCTCTTTCCAACCGAGTCTACCTGGTAGTCTACCTGGTGTAGTCTACATAGGAGTGGTGTGAGTAGCACATTAATCCTCTTTCCAACCGGTGTAGTCTACCTGGTATACATAGGAGTGGTGTGAGTAGCACATTAATCCTCTTTCCAACCGGTGTAGTCTACCTGGTATACATAGGAGTGGTGTGAGTAGTACATTAATCCTCTTTCCAACCGGTGTAGTCTACCTGGTATACATAGGAGTGGTGTGAGTAGCACATTAATCCTCTTTCCAACCGGTGTAGTCTACCTGGTATACATAGGAGTGGTGTGAGTAGCACATTAATCCTCTTTCCAACCGGTGTAGTCTACCTGGTATACATAGGAGTGGTGTGAGTAGCACATTAATCCTCTTTCCAACCGGTGTAGTCTACCTGGTATACATAGGAGTGGTGTGAGTAGCACATTAATCCTCTTTCAACCGGTGTAGTCTACCTGGTATACATAGGAGTGGTGTGAGTAGCACATTAATCCTCTTTTCCAACCGGTGTAGTCTACCTGGTATACATAGGAGTGGTGTGAGTAGCACATTAATCCTCTTTCAACCGTGTAGTCTACCTGGTATACATAGGAGTGGTGTGAGTAGCACATTAATCCTCTTTCCAACCGTGTAGTCTACCTGGTATACATAGGAGTGGTGTGAGTAGCACATTAATCCTCTTTCCAACCGGTGTAGTCTACCTGGTATACATAGGAGTGGTGTGAGTAGCACATTAATCCTCTTTCCAACCGGTGTAGTCTACCTGGTATACATAGGAGTGGTGTGAGTAGCACATTAATCCTCTTTCCAACCGGTGTAGTCTACCTGGTATACATAGGAGTGGTGTGAGTAGTACATTAATCCTCTTTCCAACCGGTGTAGTCTACCTGGTATACATAGGAGTGGTGTGAGTAGTACATTAATCCTCTTTCCAACCGGTGTAGTCTACCTGGTATACATTGGAGTGGTGTGAGTAGCACATTAATCCTCTTTCCAACCGGTGTAGTCTACCTGGTATACATTGGAGTGGTGTGAGTAGCACATTAATCCTCTTTCCAACCGGTGTAGTCTACCTGGTATACATAGGAGTGGTGTGAGTAGTACATTAATCCTCTTTCCAACCGGTATCGTCTACCTGGTATACATTGGAGTGGTGTGAGTAGTACATTAATCCTCTTTCCAACCGGTGTAGTCTACCTGGTATACATTGGAGTGGTGTGAGTAGCACATTTTCACCATAAAAGTGCACCTTTATAATAAAGCATCATTGCATTTGCAGACGTATGTAAGATGCCTATTATTCATAATGTGTTGAGTGGATAGTCATAGGCTAATAATATAACTCCATCACTGTTTGCAAAAAAGACAAAATGCAAGGCTGAGTGCATATAGTGTAGAGTAGACCTAGGCTCTATCAGATAGGTTTCTTCTGGGAAAAATGGGGTCTTTTATAAACACATTTTATGCAATTTTATTACACTTTATATGACTGGAGACATTAGCAGAATCTTTTTTAATGACAAATTACAGAGTAGCCTATTCTGCTGACACTGAGGAACAATCAATTAAAACGATGTTGTCCATTATCAGGGGAGACAAATAGAATATGACGTCCATCTAAAGTGGAGCAGGAAACGGTTGTCCAATAACTAACTTTAAAGTGGCACTGACCCGACAATGATAAATAGTCAATCTGCACAATGTGCACTCACCGGACATATTGCTCTGTCTCTGCTGGTGCCAATAAAATAGGCTCTACTGTTGTTCGCTCAATTAAGTTGAGAATTTTGATAACTAAAGGACAAATTAGTATTTTCCTCGTCTTCTCTTTACAGCAATAACAATTTGTTTTCCAATCTGTTTTCCCACGATTGTATTTTGAATATTGTGATATGTCTGGCTTGGCCTCTACTTTTCAGACAGTCACAACTCAACAATAATCTGCCCAAATTGCGCACGCTGCCTTTCCTTCCAACTGTAGGCAATGCGATTTAGAACAATCCACAATAATTATTTTTTAGCTAATGATCCTCTTTGGCCAAATCATGATTTTTAAAATTTATTTCACCTTTATCTAACCAGGTAGGCCAGTTGAGAACAAGTTCTCATTTACAACTACGACCTGGCCAAGATAAAGCAAAGCAGTGCGACTGTAGCCTATTTTGAATGATTGGATTTATTTCTGTATAGACGAGGTTAGGCTAATTAGGCTATGTAGTTTTGGCCATTTTATTTACTTTAGAGAAAGCTTCCCCGAGCCTTATGGACGCGCTGCATGTAACCTCCATTCCACTGTTCCAGTGCAGGCTACGGATTACAATTAGGTTTTTTGTGTGCCATTCTAAATCAAAAATAATATTAGTAGGCTGTATGTAAAGACCAGATTAAATTGAGAATAGTCTGATGGGTGAGAATATTATCAAGAACTTGTAAAATTGTGAATGAGAGACTGATGAAGTGTGTGCAGCCTGTGCAAGAAACAGAACAGAACTCATGCCTTTCATGCAACTTTTTTCAAATCATTAGTCGCATTGTGCAGTCTTTAAAATGTACCAACATTAGGCTCTATGTTTAGATGTTTTATATCACAGCTAAAGTGTCATAAATAACTCTAAATGAAGCATATAGCAGGACCAGTTTCTTTGTTGACCGCTCAACACAGAACAGCAGCATGAGCACACACCCTTGGAAAGGTTTGGAGAAGATATCCTTTCTATTTTATTCAGCTAAACATGTTAACGGTTTAACATGTTAACATGTTAACGGTCAGTTACCATGAGACCAACAGTTATTTGCATGACAATCACCAGATGACAAAATTGAATGACCGCCACAGACCTAACCTACACACACACACAATTGCAGATGGCCGTTAATCTTCTGCAAGTGACGAGGTATTTGACAGAATGCATTTTGCCTTGACCGACTGTGCCATTTGCTGTGGAGGCATGAATGAGGTTCCTTAGTCTGCTCTTCATTTGTCCTTTTCATATTGCGGGTTCTGCAACCCACCAAACCTGTTTCTGTGTCACGCTCACCACTGACATCAGTACTACTAACGCATATAACTGAACCTGAACATCTGAGGGGACTCAGTCAGCAGATAAGAGACCAGAGTGTTGAACTGTAGCATGTGAACCCAACAGCAGCCCTCCCTTAGCCTCCTACCCTGAACATGAATCATCTGAGGGGACTCAGTCAGCAGATAAGAGACCAGAGTGTTGAACTGTAGCATGTGAACCCAACAGCAGCCCTCCCTTAGCCTCCTACCCTGAACATGAATCATCTGAGGGGACTCAGTCAGCAGATAAGAGACCAGAGTGTTGAACTGTAGCATGTGAACCCAACAGCAGCCCTCCCTTAGCCTCCTACCCTGAACATTAATCATCTGAGGGGACTCAGTCAGCAGATAAGAGACCAGAGTGTTGAACTGTAGCATGTGAACCCAACAGCAGCCCTCCCTTAGCCTCCTACCCTGAACATGAATCATCTGAGGGGACTCAGTCAGCAGATAAGAGACCAGAGTGTTGAACTGTAGCATGTGAACCCAACAGCAGCCCTCCCTTAGCCTCCTACCCTGAACATGAATCATCTGAGGGGACTCAGTCAGCAGATAAGAGACCAGAGTGTTGAACTGTAGCATGTCAGCAGATCCCAAGCCTCCTACCCTGAACATGAATCATCTGAGGGACTCAGTCAGCAGATAAGAGACCAGAGTGTTGAACTGTAGCATGTGAACCCAACAGCAGCCCTCCCTTAGCCTCCTACCCTGAACATGAATCATCTGAGGGGACTCAGTCAGCAGATAAGAGACCAGAGTGTTGAACTGTAGCATGTGAACCCAACAGCAGCCCTCCCTTAGCCTCCTACCCTGAACATGAATCATCTGAGGGGACTCAGTCAGCAGATAAGAGACCAGAGTGTTGAACTGTAGCATGTGAACCCAACAGCCCCTCCCTTAGCCTACCCTGAACATGAATCATCTGAGGGGACTCAGTCAGCAGATAAGAGACCAGAGTGTTGAACTGTAGCATGTGAACCCAACAGCAGCCCTCCCTTAGCCTCCTACCCTGAACATGAATCATCTGAGGGGACTCAGTCAGCAGATAAGAGACCAGAGTGTTGAACTGTAGCATGTGAACCCAACAGCAGCCCTCCCTTAGCCTCCTACCCTGAACATGAATCATCTGAGGGACTCAGTCAGCAGATAAGAGACCAGAGTGTTGAACTGTAGCATGTGAACCCAACAGCAGCCCTCCCTTAGCCTCCTACCCTGAACATGACTCATCATCTGTTGAACTGGCATGTGACTCAGAACATGAATCAGAGGGGACTCAGATAGAGAGACCAGAGTGTTGAACTGTAGCATGTGAACCCAACAGCAGCCCTCCCTTAGCCTCCTACCCTGAACATGAATCATCTGAGGGGACTCAGTCAGCAGATAAGAGACCAGAGTGTTGAACTGTAGCATGTGAACCCAACAGCAGCCCTCCCTTAGCCTCCTACCCTGAACATGAATCATCTGAGGGACTCAGTCAGCAGATAAGAGACCAGAGTGTTGAACTGTAGCATGTGAACCCAACAGCAGCCCTCCCTTAGCCTCCTACCCTGAACATGAATCATCTGAGGGGACTCAGTCAGCAGATAAGAGACCAGAGTGTTGAACTGTAGCATGTGAACCCAACAGCAGCCCTCCCTTAGCCTCCTACCCTGAACATGAATCATCTGAGGGGACTCAGTCAGCAGATAAGAGACCAGAGTGTTGAACTGTAGCATGTGAACCCAACAGCAGCCCTCCCTTAGCCTCCTACCCTGAACATGAATCATCTGAGGGACTCAGTCAGCAGATAAGAGACCAGAGTGTTGAACTGTAGCATGTGAACCCAACAGCCCCTCCCTTAGCCTCCTACCCTGAACATGAATCATCTGAGGGGACTCAGTCAGCAGATAAGAGACCAGAGTGTTGAACTGTAGCATGTGAACCCAACAGCAGCCCTCCCTTAGCCTCCTACCCTGAACATGAATCATCTGAGGGGACTCAGTCAGCAGATAAGAGACCAGAGTGTTGAACTGTAGCATGTGAACCCAACAGCAGCCCTCCCTTAGCCTCCTACCCTGAACATGAATCATCTGAGGGGACTCAGTCAGCAGATAAGAGACCAGAGTGTTGAACTGTAGCATGTGAACCCAACAGCAGCCCTCCCTAAGCCTCCTACCCTGAACATGAATCATCTGAGACCAGGGAACTGTAGCATGTCAGCAGATAATCATCTGAGACCAGAGTGTGTGAACTGTAGCATGTGAACCCAACAGCAGCACTCCCTAAGCCTCCTACCCTGAACATGAATCATCTGAGGGGACTCAGTCAGCAGATAAGAGACCAGAGTGTTGAACTGTAGCATGTGAACCCAACAGCAGCCCTCCCTTAGCCTCCTACCCTGAACATTAATCATCTGAGGGGACTCAGTCAGCAGATAAGAGACCAGAGTGTTGAACTGTAGCATGTGAACCCAACAGCAGCCCTCCCTTAGCCTCCTACCCTGAACATGAATCATGGATGTGATTTGAAACACACATACTGGCTCCACTTTAAAGCAGCAGGCCCGCTGCCAGCCGTCTTTCACAGACACACACAGGCCTTCTTTATTAACCCTGTCTGAAGGAAGGGCTTTACTGATGATGAGGAGAGAGCAGAGGGATATTAACCCTGTCTGAAGGAAGGGCTTTACTGATGATGAGGAGAGAGCAGAGGGATATTAACCCTGTCTGAAGGAAGGGCTTTACTGATGATGAGGAGAGAGCAGAGGGATATTAACCCTGTCTGAAGGAAGGGCTTTACTGGTGATGAGGAGAGAGCAGAGGGATACAGGGAGTCTTGAGTAAACACCAGAGGATTTATCCCCACTTCCCAGGCATTCAAGAGATTGTCCCGCTGAAGCCCCCACCTCCCACCTGACAGACAGTTACATTCACACACACACACACACACACACACACACACACACACACACACACACACACACACACACACACACACACACACACACACACACACACACACACACACACACACACCACAGCACTTGGCTGAGGATTTCACTTGATTGTTCATTAGCACAGCGTAGAGGAATCCCAGAGGCTGTCGAGGGACGTGAACCAGCCACCTACTGTTATTGACTCCAGGGGGGTTAGAGGGCAACGAAAGGTTAGAACCTGTTGTGTTGCTTTGTTAGATTTTAGATGCGTCAAATGCCGACGTGATCGGGTTTGCTCTGCGGTGACTTGCCTGTTGACATACCATACTTGTCTCTCGTGTGTGGGCGTGTAACCCTCTCTTGGCCTTCTCTCCCAGCCTGTCCTAACATGTTCTGTCCATGGTGTTTGTTCTAGAGCCCTGGAGACCAACAAGTACAACCACATCACTGCCACCTACTTCCTGCTGGCTGAGAGGATCCTGAGAGAGAAACAGGAGAAGGAGGTCCAGACACGCTCCTCCAGCCCCAGCAACATCAAGGCCCAGTTCAGGTGACACACACACATGCAACACATACAGTTGAAGTCGGAGGTTTACATACACTTAGGTTGGCGTCATTAAAACTTGTTTTTCAACCATTCCACAAATTTCTTGTTAACAAGCTATAGTTTTGGCAAGTCGGTTAGGACATCTACTTTGTGCATGACGCAAGGAATCTTTCCAATTGTTTACAGATTATTTCACTTATAATTCACTGTATCACAATTCCAGTAGGTCAGAAGTTTACATACACAAAGTTGACTGTGCCTTTAAACAGCTTGGAAAAGTCTAGAAAATGATGTCATGGCTTTAGAAGCTACTGATAGGCTAGTTGACATCATTTGAGTCAATTGGAGGTGTACCTGTGGATGTATTTCAAGGCCTACCTTCAAACTCAGTGCCTCTTTGTTTGACATCATAGGAAAATCAAAAGACATCATCAAAGACCCCAGAAAAGAATTGTAGACCTCCACTGGTCTGGTTCATTATTGATAGCAATTTCCAAACGCCTGAAGGTACCATGTTCATCTGTACAAACAATAGTACGCAAGTATAAACACCATGGGACCACGCAGCCGTCATAACGCTCAGGAAGGAGACGCGTTCTGTCTCCTAGAGATGAACGTACTTTAATGTGAAAAGTGCCAATCAATCCCAGAACAACAGCAAAGGACCTTGTGAAGATGCTGGAGGAAACAGGTACAAAAATATCCATATCCACAGTAAAATGAGTCCTATATCGACGTAACCTGAAGCCACTGCTCAAAAACCTCCATAAAAAAGCCAGACTACGGTCTGCAACTGCACATGGGGACAAAGATCGTACTTTTTGGAGAAATGTCCTCTGGTCTGATGAAACAACAATAGAACTGCTTGGCCATAATGACCATTGTTATGTTTGGAGGAAAAAGGGGGAGGCCGGCAAGCTGAAGAACACCATCCCACCCGTGAAGCATGGGAGTGGCAGCATCATGTTGTGGGGGTGCTTTGCTGCAGGAGGGACTGGTGCACTTCACTAAATAGATGGCATCATGTAGAATGGAAAATGATGTGGATATATTGAAGCAACATCTCAAGATATCAGTCAGGAAGTTAAAGCTTGCTCAAAAATGGGTCTTCCAAATGGACAATGACCCCAAGCATACTTCCAAAGTCGTGGCAAAATGGTTTAAGGACAACAAAGTCAAGGTATTGGAGTGGCCATCACAAAGCCCTGACCTCAATCCTATAGAAAATGTGTGGGTAGACTTGAAAAAGCGTTTGCGAGCAAGAAGGCCTACAAACCTGACTCAGTTATACCAGTTCCGTCAGGAGGAATGGGCCAAAATTCACCCAACTTATTGTGGGAAGCTTGTGGAAGGTTCCCGAAACGTTTGACCCAAGTTAAACAATTTAGAGGCAATGCTACCAAATACTAATTGAGTTTGTCAACTTTTGACCCACAGGAAATATATAAAAGCTGAAATAAATCATTCTCTCTACTATTATTCTGGCATTTCACATTCTTAAAATAAAGTGGTGATCCTAACTGACCTAAGACAGGGAATTTTTACTCAGATTAAACATCAGGAATTGTGTGAAACTGAGTTTAAATGTATTTGGCTAAGGTGTATGTAAACTTCCGAATTGAACTGTTCATACATGCAACACACACACAACACCAAATCTATCCCCTCCAGATGAAACCCACCAGATCCAACCACTCTAACTGCAATACCAATGCCTGTTTAATAGCCTGCTACACACACTCATCCATTTATTGGGGCCATTCAGATTGTCATAATGACGACGACTCAATGACTAGGAGGAGGAAGCAGCCAAGGCTCTGACGGTAATTGACCTCTCGTGCTTCAGTAGCTGTGGGTGCTGCTCTGCTTGTTGTGGTTGACCGTGCCTGGCATTAGGAGGAGAACCCATGCTGTCCTTTCCTCATGGTCTGGTTCCCATCCCGCCCCCTCTGGTCATGTGATCCCTCAACGTGGTGACATGTGTTGTTAAGGCTGACTGCAGTAAATGCTTTGGAGCGACCTAGAAAGGGGAAGTCTGGCTTTGATATTCTGAGAGAGAAGCAGAGAGAGTGAGCCACTCCTTTTGGAGGAAGAGGAGAGATCAAACACATGCAGGCTAAAGCTGCTCCCTCCTGGCCTGCTCGCTGTAACCCATTTGGCCAGAAACCCATTGCCAAACAGGTGCTCGGAGAGAAAAGGCCCAATTTTAGCTGCTGGGTCGTGGCCCCCTGGGAGCAGGAGCAGAATGTGAGTCAAATCCACTGTCATGTGTAGTGCAGCAGTACAGGTTTCTACATCTATTGTTTCTACTGGCCTGCGCTCCTCCATTCACCACTTAGTTTTGAGGGTTGTTCTGTATTTTAACACAAACACTGTCAGCTTGTGGCATCAGGCAACATGGCATCATAACAGAAAAAACATTGTGATAGTGGTTCAATTATTTTTAGGAATAACAACAGTCTACTGTGTATCATGCATGTCAGTTTATATATGCCCAAAACAGTGACCTGGACAAGAGGGCTAAAGCTCTCTCGCTCTCTGTGCCATCGTGGGCTGAAGCTGAGCTTCATCAGGTAGTAGGCTTCAGGGATTGTCTGTAGAGTCTGTCAGGGTCGTCTGAGGTTGAGAGTGAATGGAGTCTGAGCAGTGTCACACAGCTCAGGTGTGTGTCTGAGAGATTCTACTGTAGTTATGCCTTTTGAAAGCCTGGCTGAATTAACTAGGATGGTGGCAGAGCAGCACTAAGGGCCCTGTGGTGACCCGACCCAGCCTCCACCTCCATGCAGCAGCGTGGAGGGTCACACATGCACCCGGCAGGCAGGACTACCATGGGATTAATTGTGTTAGATTGCGTGCCGCTGGGACATGCCCGGCTCCGTCGAGAGAGATCCCCAGTGCTCTGTTCTGTTTGTTTTCTCACTCTGCCATGTCAACAAGGACCTTCTACATTAGAAGAATGTTGACTCACTGAGCTGTTCAGTCAGGTTCAGCAGTTCAGGACTGGATTACACATGAATCATCTGAACTCATTCTAATTCATACTGTTTATTTTATCTTTGTTTATTTTCTCCTCTGACTCTATATAAAGTCATTGCAGTGTATACTAACCAGGGGAATAGTTTGGGTAACTCTGGTCTGCTCTCTGCCCCTCCAGGCAGTCCTGGCCGACGAAGATTGACATGCATCAGGACATCGAGGACAGTCTGGCAGCCTCCTCCATGTGCCACGCTGGTGGTCCCCAGTCCCCCGCCCGCAGCGCTGAGAGCCTTCTCAACGGACACCGCACCAAAGGCCTGCTGGAGCTCCGCAGGGACGAGAGCAACGCAGGGGCCTCCGGTGCCCCTGCCCCCGTTTCTGGACCCCCTAGAGCTGGGGCCACGGCCCCTACACCCTCCACCTCCTCAGCCAAGCAGCGCAGCTGCCTGTTCAGGGTGGAGGAGGATGAAGAGGAGGAAGAGGACCCGTCCCCTCTGTCCACCCAAGTGATCCTGCGTCGCAAGGCTCCATCTATCACCAACCGGCTGACCTCCAGGAAGAGCGCCCCAGTCCTCAACCAGATCTTTGAGGAGGAGGGTGAGTCAGACGACGACTTCGACATGGATGAGGGCCTGCCACCCAAACTCAGCCGGCTAAAGATGAACATCGCTGCTGCAGCGGCCGGGTCGCCGGGCACCACTCAGAAACGCTATCACCGCCGCAAGAGCCAAGGCCGCGGCTCGTCCTGCTCCAGCTCAGAGACCAGCGACGACGACTCCGAGAGCCACCGCCGGCGTCTGGACAAAGACACAGGCTTCACCTATAGCTGGAACCGCAGGGACAGCAGTGAGGGCCCGCCTGGAAACTCAGGGGGAAATGGTGGAGGGAGCAGTGGAGGGCAGAGTAAACCCCCCGGGGGGGGCAGTCCTCCTGGAGGGGAGGTGGGGGAGTAGTGACAATGGAGGGAGTGGTGGTAGTGGGGGGAGGTGGTAAGGGACAGGGTTCCCCCTCAAGTTGTTCTAACGGCAGCAGTAACCACTCGTCTTCAGGCTCAGGGTCACGCGGAGACACTGTGCCTCCCGCAGCCCCGGGGCAGCAGAGCTGGTGGAGAGCCTGAAGCTCCTGAGCCTGTGTCTCAGCTCCCAGTTACAACACAGGGGGAGAAGTGGAGGCCCCGGCCTGGCAGGGGGGATGGGCCAGTTCATCATAGACCCTCAGAACCTGTCCAATAGTCTGTCCAGCAGCCTGTCAGCTGGCAGCGTCAAGACACAGGAGAGGTCCTCTTGGAAGATGTGCATCGGCTCCAACGGCAGCTTGGACCTGGAGTTAGACACCATCGCTCTGCCCACCACCGCTGTCAACACTCCAAGGTCATACACAGACCAAACAGCAGCAGCACTTAGTGAACTGGCCCTGGCCACCAAGGAGAATAACAAGCTGAACAAGCTGAAAAAGAATGTTCTCCAGCTACCTCTGTGTGAAAAGAGCATCTCTGTGAACATCCAGCGCAGCCCTACAGAAGGGCTCCTGTGCACCTCTCAGGCCAGCTGCTGCCAGGTCATATGACACATACTCCCTGGCGACCCTCTGACACCACTCTGCCAGTCCAATCTGTCCAACCACAGTCACTGCTGTAGCATACGTCTGACCTCAGAACACCTCCCCATCACAACCTGCCTTCTTGCTGTTGTCTTAAAAGATGACACTTGTTATTGTTTTTGTTTGTTCACTAGGTCCTATGAGCTGCATGCTGCAGGGGGTTCTTTTGTTTTGTTTCTGCTACATCACTAGCTCCCCCTGGAATGAGCCGAGGTAACAGAACTTAACTCAATTCTAAGGTGAGTTGGGGTGTTGATATAAATATGGATGTTGGTTTGATTTTAGATTAACTATATTTTGGGGTACAAAATACCAAACTTTTAACAGTGGGTAAGTAGTAGCATGTGATAGTTAAAGGGTCAGCACTTAAATTAGATGCTAGGAGAGATAGAGGAGGACAGGACAGAGATACCATACAGCTGGGAGAGGTAGAGGAGGACAGGACAGAGATACCAGTCACCATACAGCTGGGAGAGGTAGAGGAGGACAGGACAGAGATACCATACAGCTGGGAGAGGTAGAGGAGAGCAGGACAGAGATACCATACAGCTGGGAGAGATAGGAGGACAGGACAGAGATACCAGTCACCATACAGCTGGGAGAGGTAGAGGAGAGCAGGACAGAGATACCATACAGCTGGGAGAGATAGGAGGACAGGACAGAGATACCATACAGCTGGGAGAGATAGGAGGACAGGACAGAGATACCATACAGCTGGGAGAGATAGGAGGACAGGACAGAGATACCATACAGCTGGGAGAGATAGGAGGACAGGACAGAGATACCATACAGCTGGGAGAGATAGGAGGACAGGACAGAGTTACCATATAGCTGGGAGAGATAGGAGGACAGGACAGAGATACCATACAGCTGGGAGAGGTAGAGGAGAACAGTACAGAGATACCAGTCACCATACAGCTGGGAAAGGTAGAGGAGGACAGGACAGAGATACCAGTCACCATACAGCTGGGAGAGGTAGGAGGACATGACAGAGATACCAGTCACCATACAGCTGGGAGATACCATACAGCTGGGAGGTAGAGGAGGACAGGACAGAGATACCAGTCACCATACAGCTGGGAGAGGTAGGTCAGGACAGGATACAGCTGGGAGAGGTAGAGGAGGACAGGACAGAGATACCAGTCACCATACAGCTGGGAGAGGTAGAGGAGGACAGGACAGAGATACCATACAGCTGGGAGAGGTAGGAGGACAGGACAGAGATACCAGTCACCATACAGCTGGGAGAGGTAGAGGAGACAGGACAGAGATACCAGTCACCATACAGCTGGGAGAGGTAGAGGAGAGCAGGACAGAGATACCAGTCACCATACAGCTGGGAGAGGTAGAGGAGGACAGGACAGGACAGAGATACCAGGACAGAGATCAGTCACCATACAGCTGGGAGAGGTAGAGGAGAGCAGGACAGAGATACCAGTCACCATACAGCTGGGAGAGGTAGGAGGACAGGACAGGATACCAGCTGGGAGAGATAGGCCAGGACACCATACAGCTGGGAGAGGTAGAGGAGGACAGGACAGGACAGCTGGGAGAGATACCAGTCACCCATACAGCTGGGAGAGGTAGAGGAGGACAGGACAGAGATACCAGTCACCATACAGCTGGGAGAGGTAGGAGGAGGACCAGGACAGGACAGAGATACCAGTCACCATACAGCTGGGAGAGGTAGAGGGACAGACAGGACAGAGATACCAGTCACCATACAGCTGGGAGAGGTAGAGGAGGACAGGACAGGACAGAGATACCAGTCACCATACAGCTGGGAGAGGTAGAGGAGGACAGGACAGAGATACCAGTCACCATACAGCTGGGAGAGGTAGGGAGGACAGGACAGGACAGAGATACCAGTCACCATACAGCTGGGAGAGGTAGAGGAGAACAGGACAGAGATACCAGTCACCATACAGCTGGGAGAGGTAGAGGAGAGCAGTACAGAGATACCAGTCACCATACAGCTGGGAGAGGTAGAGGAGGACGGACAGGACAGAGATACCAGTCACCATACAGCTGAGAGAGGTAGAGGAGGACAGGACAGGACAGAGATACCAGTCACCATACAGCTGGGAGAGGTAGAGGAGGACGGACAGGACAGAGATACCAGTCACCATACAGCTGAGAGAGGTAGAGGAGGACAGGACAGGACAGAGATACCAGTCACCATACAGCTGGGAGAGGTAGAGGAGGACAGGACAGATACCAGTCACCATACAGCTGGGAGAGGTAGAGGAGGACGGACAGGACAGAGATACCAGTCACCATACAGCTGGGAGAGGTAGAGGAGGACAGGACAGGACAGAGATACCAGTCACCATACAGCTGGGAGAGGTAGAGGAGGACAGGACAGAGATACCAGTCACCATACAGCTGAGAGAGGTAGAGGAGGACAGTACAGGACAGAGATACCAGTCACCATACAGCTGGGAGAGGTAGAGCAGGACAGGAGAGAGATACCAGTCACATACAGCTGGGAGAGGTAGAGGAGGACAGGACAGAGATACCAGTCACATACAGCTGGGAGAGGTAGAGGAGAGCAGGACAGGACAGAGATACCAGTCACCATACAGCTGGGAGAGGTAGGAGGACAGGACAGAGATACCAGTCACCATACAGCTGGGAGAGGTAGAGGAGAGCAGGACAGGACAGAGATACCAGTCACCATACAGCTGGGAGAGGTAGGAGGATAGGACAGAGATACCAGTCACCATACAGCTGGGAGAGGTAGAGGAGGACAGGACAGAGATACCAGTCACCATACAGCTGGGAGAGGTAGAGGAGGACAGGACAGAGATACCAGTCACCATACAGCTGGGAGAGGTAGAGGAGGACAGGACAGAGATACCAGTCACATACAGCTGGGAGAGGTAGAGGAGGACAGGACAGAGATACCAGTCACCATACAGCTGGGAGAGGTAGAGGAGGACAGGACAGGACAGCTGGGAGATACAGGACAGAGATCAGTCACCATACAGCTGGGAGAGGTAGAGGAGGACAGGACAGAGATACCAGTCACCATACAGCTGGGAGAGGTAGAGGAGGACAGGACAGAGATACCAGTCACCATACAGCTGGGAGAGGTAGAGGAGGACAGGACAGAGATACCAGTCACCATACAGCTGGGAGAGGTAGAGGAGGACAGGACAGAGTCACCATACAGCTGGGAGAGGTAGTACCAGTCACACCTGGGAGAGGTACAGCAGGGGAGAGTCACATACAGCTGGGAGAGGTAGGGAGGACAGGACAGAGATACCAGTCACCATACAGCTGGGAGAGGTAGGGAGGACAGGACAGAGATACCAGTCACCATACAGCTGGGAGAGGTAGAGGAGGACAGGACAGAGATACCAGTCACCATACAGCTGGGAGAGGTAGAGGAGGACAGGACAGAGATACCAGTCACCATACAGCTGGGAGAGGTAGGAGGATAGGACAGGTCACCATACAGCTGGGAGAGGTAGAGGAGGACAGGACAGAGATACCAGTCACCATACAGCTGGGAGAGGTACCAGGACAGAGATACCAGTCACCATACAGCTGGGAGAGGTAGAGGAGGACAGGACAGAGATACCAGTCACCATACAGCTGGGAGGGTAGAGGAGGACAGGACAGAGATACCAGTCAACATACAGCTGGGAGAGGTAGAGGAGGACAGGACAGAGATACATCACCAGCTGGGAGGAGGACAGTAGAGGAGGACAGGACAGAGATACCAGTCACCATACAGCTGGGAGAGGTAGAGGAGGACAGGACAGAGATACCAGTCACCATACAGCTGGGAGAGGTAGAGGAGGACAGGACAGAGATACCAGTCACCATACAGCTGGGGGAGGTAGAGGAGGACAGGACAGATATACCAGTCACCATACAGCTGGGAGAGGTAGAGGAGGACAGGACAAAGATACCAGTCACCATACAGCTGGGAGAGGTAGGAGGACAGGACAGAGATACCAGTCACCATACAGCTGGGAGAGGTAGAGGAGGACAGGACAGAGATACCAGTTACCATACAGCTGGGGGAGGTAGAGGAGGACAGGACAGAGATACCAGTCACCATACAGCTGGGAGAGGTAGGAGGACATGACAGAGATACCAGTCACCATACAGCTGGGAGAGGTAGGGAGGACATGACAGAGATACCAGTCACCATACAGCTGGGAGAGGGAGGACAGGACAGAGATACCAGTGAACCATACAGCGGGGGAGGTAGGGAGGACAGGACAGAGATACCAGTCACCATACAGCTGGGGGAGGTAGAGGAGGACAGGACAGAGATACCAGTCACCATACAGCTGGGGAGGTAGAGGAGGACAGGACAGAGATACCAGTGAGCTGGGGAGGACAGGACAGAGATACCAGTCACCATACAGCTGGGAGAGGTAGAGGAGGACAGGACAGAGATACCAGTCACCATACAGCTGGGAGAGGTAGAGGAGGACAGGACAGAGATACCAGTCACCATACAGCTGGGAGAGGTAGAGGAGGACAGGACAGAGATACCAGTTACCATACAGCTGGGGGAGGTAGAGGAGGACAGGACAGAGATACCAGTCACCATACATGGTCCTGGAGGAAGGGAAGTAACCTGTAACCTTCATGTTGATATAAGCTCCTGCCATGCAGTCACATGGCAACGACCAACTGAGACAGAAACTTGGTAACCTCTAGAGATGTTTTAATTTGATTCATTGATTAACCTCATTTTACAGTGACCTACTGTCTAAAACGTTATTTCACTTTGATATTGCACACAGACAATCTGTTTTATGTTCGTATTTTTTAAGTGTATGGAATTAAAGATGCATTTTAGATGGCTATACAGCTCACTGAATTGATTTTGAAGGCAACATGAGTTTCCAAACCGCTGTTTAACAAGTGCTACTTCAACACATGGGGTTTACTTTGGTGTTACTGAGAGCCAGTAACCTGGAAAATAAGGCTTCGTCTTTATTCCAATCTCAATGCACTCGTCTTCAGGCACAATACATTAACCTATTTGGGTCAAATACTACTATACTTACTATTGTATAGTGAATACAGGTAGGAGCTGCAATCTTTTAGACACTATTCTAACAGAAAGGGTCATTCATCTGTAATTATAACTACTGCTATTCATTTGCAAATTGGGCAAACTCCTGAAATGATTCAAAGTTCATGACAACGTGTCAAACTGAATGTAAAGGACACTGGTAGACGGTAGTGTCTTTTCTCCTGTGCTGGGCCTCAAGGTAGCAGGCAAGCAGACCCACACAGATTTGATGTGGTCCCGTTCACATGTTGGTCATGGCCTTGGTTGACCTCCTGCCATGTTGACGTAACATCTTAGAAATGGCATTTTAAAATCAATAGAAGAGCATGAGAATTGAAAAGAAAAATGTACTCATGAATTGAAAACTGCACTGGGTCTCTGTATTCCAGTGGACCCACACACGTCTTTGCTTTGTTAGACTGTTTCACTTTCTGTTACTGTAACTGACTGGTCTTCTGACTGGCCTGGCAGGCTGATCTTCTGACTGGTCTGGCAGGCTGGTCTTCTGACTGTCCTGGCAGGCTGATCTTTGACTGGTCTGGCAGGCTGGTCTTCTGACTGGTCTGGCAGACTGGTCTTCTGACTGGTCTGGCAGGCTGGTCTTCTGACTGGTCTGGCAGGCTGGTCTTCTGACTGGTCTGGCAGGCTGGTCTTCTGACTGGTCTGGCAGACTGGTCTTCTGACTGGCCTGGCAGACTGGTCTTCTGACTGGTCTGGCAGGCTGATCTTTGACTGGTCTGGCAGGCTGGTCATCTGACTGGCCTGGCAGGCTGGTTTAAAGGGTATATGTTGAGTATGTATATATGTTTTAAAAAGTTATATTTTTGAATGATCTGCTGTTTTTAAAATTATTCTATGTTGAAGTGGGCGGCCCGTGAGTCTTTCGTTGGGGACTAACATCGCAGTGTGTGTCACACACACCCACACCTTACTGGACACTGCAGGGTGAAGGTTTTACATTCAGGATTAGTGGTTCAGTAGAGCACATGCACCTTTCAGGAGAGATTCCTGTCTGTAAGCTTTAAAGGACTGGGCTTAGTAAAGAAGGAAAGAAATGGGGTTGTAGGGAGATGTGGGGATATATTTTAAGGGCATTGGCAATAAGCTACATGTTGCAGCTATCTGTAAATCAACATATTTTTGTTTTATATTTCAACCCTGTACAGCCTTCGATTTAAAGGCACCTCGGACTAAAAACTAACAGAGAAAGATATCTTGAGTATTTTTTTTTTCTTTTGAAACAAAATGTCTGTAAATAGAGATGTAAATATGGTGCTCTATATTTAGAGACGGCAGAGTGAACCTCTTGGTGCAGAGCTGTAAGTATAGCCTTATTAGGAATGGGTGTCTCCAAGAAAAGAACATGACTTTATTCATGTCAGCCAGTCTGACCGTTGTCTTACCCAGATGTAAACAGCTGAATGACATGTGCATGTGTTATATGTTTAACATTATCGATCCAAGGACATCGAGAGAGGAAAAACCATCCACTGAATGTTACTGGACCAAACCATGTACTGGCTAAATGAAAATATGAAATGGCAGAATTATTCAATGTATTATTCTGTAGTTGATACCTGTTGTGAACAGTTACATATAGCTATGGTAATATCCTAAATAAAATGTTGTGGGAAATGACGTCTTATAAACGAGTCTAGTCTTTTCTGTGCTCGCGATGCATTGATGACACGCCTGTCTCCCAAGTGGGTCTGTGTTCTGTCAGATGCAACTTCGATCACTTGTTGCTAAAGGAATTGACAGAAAATAATCCATTACACTGTACAGTGTCGATCCCCCATGTTGCACCATAACTTTATCTTGTCAACTATTTACCTCCGAGCTTCATCCAAGAGGTGGATCACTGATCGGTGTGCTGGTAGTTTACCTGGTGGCGTTGCTTTTAAGATGAATCATCAGCCTAATCTCTGTTAAATGTCCCTATCCCCTATATAGTGCACTAGTTTGCATAGTCAAAAGTAATGCACAGTGTAGGGAATAGGGTGCCAGTTGGGGCACATGACTTAGGAGAACTCTAATTAGAACAATCTTGGTGCATCACCATGATCAGACTCCAGAGACTTTTCCCTCCAGGGTAGAGACCAGTTAAATATGCAGGCCACAGAGCCCCTCTGCTGAAAGGTATTCTGCCAGGATTTACAACTCCTTATGCTGCTGCCAGAAGACACCAGTAACCCCTGAAGAGCAACTTATATAGAGCCTTCACCTTCAGAAAGTTTTCAGAACCATTTTGTGTTGCAGCCTGAATTCAAAATGTAGTCAATATTTTTTCTGTCACTCATCGACATAATACCCCATAATTGTATGAAATGGTAGCAAATGTATTACATGAAATGCAGAATTAGGTCTGTCTCAGCTTTGAGTCGTCTTGGGTAGGTCTGTATCAGCTTTGAGTCGTCTTGGGTAGGTCTGTATCAGCTTTGAGTCGTCTTGGGTAGGTCTGTATCAGCTTTGAGTCGTCTTGGGTAGGTCTGTATCAGCTTTGAGTCGTCTTGGGTAGGTCTGTATCAGCTTTGAGTCGTCTTGGGTAGGTCTGTATCAGCTTTGAGTCGTCTTGGGTAGGTCTGTATCAGCTTTGAGTCGTCTTGGGTAGGTCTGTATCAGCTTTGAGTCGTCTTGGGTAGGTCTGTATCAGCTTTGAGTCGTCTTGGGTAGGTCTGTATCAGCTTTGAGTCGTCTTGGGTAGGTCTGTATCAGCTTTGAGTCGTCTTGGGTAGGTCTGTATCAGCTTTGAGTCGTCTTGGGTAGGTCTGTATCAGCTTTGAGTCGTCTTGGGTAGGTCTGTATCAGCTTTGAGTCATCTTGGGTAGGTCTGTATCAGCTTTGCACAACTAGATTTGGGGATTTTCTCCTATTCTTCCTTGCAGATTTTCTCAAGCTGTGTTAAGTTAGATGGAGAGCAGCGGTGAACAACAGTCTTCAAGTCTTCCCACAGATTTTCAATGGTATTCAAGTTTGGACTTTGGTTGGATCACTCAGACTTTCACATTGTTCTGAAGCCATTCCAGTGTTGCTTTGGCTTTATGCTTGGGGTCATTGTCCTGTTGGGACGTAAATCTTTGCTCCAGTCTAAGGTCGTTCGCGTTCTGATAAAGGATTTGCCTGTATTTGGCGCCATTCATTGTTCCCTCCATCCTTAACAGTCTTCCAGTCCCCTACTGCTGAAAAGCATCCCCATAGCATGATGCTGCCACCACCATGCTTCACAATGGGGATGGTGTTAGACTGGTGATGAGCTGTGCCTGATTTTATCCAGACAGAGCTTTGCATTCAGGCCAAATAGTTTTTAAAAATGTACCTTTTTGAAAACTCCTGGTATGCTGTCATGTGCCTTTTTCTCAGGAGTAGCTTCCTTCTTGCTACTCTCCCATAAAGCCCAGATTGAAGTGCTGTAGAGACTAGTCCTGGCAGGTTATCCCATCTCAGCCAAGGACAACTCTGTAGTTCTGAGTGGTCATTGGGTTCTTGGTCCCTTCCCTGACCAAGGTCCTTCTTGCCTGTTTGGTTGGCGGACAGCTCTTGGCAGAGTCTGGGTAGTTCCATTTCCCAATAATGGAGACCACTGTGCTCTTGGAAACTTTCAACACTTGTTTTCTACTCTTCCCCAGATATATGCCTCATCACAGTTCCCTCTCTGAGAGTTACGGACAGTTCCTGGGACTTTATGGTATAGTTTCTGCACTGTCAACTGTGGGACCTTTATATAGACGTGTGTTTCTTTCTAAATCCATTGAATTGGTCACAGGTGTCACTACAACTTGGAGTCCATCTCAAGATCAAAAGAGATTGGATGCACTGGACGTCAGTTTGGAGTGTCAAAGCATCGGGGTTGGATACTCATACACATTATTGTAGATTTCTCTATTTCATTGTCAGTAAATGTGCAAACATGTTTTAACTTTGTCATTATGGCGTGAAGGGTGAGATTGTTCATATTTTAACATTTTGAATTCGGGTTGTAACAACAAAATGTGTAATAAGGCAAGAGGTATGAATACTTTCTGAAGGCCCTGTACCTCTGTCCTTAGAGGTAGAGCATGTAGACGGGACACTAGAGGGATCATCAACTAGATTCAGTCACAGACTGAGTGGATGGTCAGGGGGCCCGAACATAATTACAAATCTGTCCTTACAGAGGTAGAGCATGTAGACGGGACACTAGAGGGATCATCAACTAGATTCAGTCACAGACTGAGTGGATGGTCAGGGGGCCCGAACATAATTACAAATCTGTCCTTACAGAGGTAGAGCATGTAGACGGGACACACTAGAGGGATCATCAACTAGGGACACTGAGTGGAGGGATCATCAAATCTGTCTAGGTAGAGCATTAGACACACTAGAGGGATCATCAACTAGATTCAGTCACAGACTGAGTGGATGGTCAGGGGCCCGAACATAATTACAAATCTGTCCTTACAGAGGTAGAGCATGTAGACGGGACACTAGAGGGATCATCAACTAGATTCAGTCACAGACTGAGTGGACAAATGTTCTGGACGGGACACTGGGGATCATCAACTAGGTCTGGGGATGGTCTGGGGAACATAATTACAAATAATTTGTAGACTGCAAATTTACCGCTAGAAGCCAAAACAGATATTTGACTAAACGATCATTTCAAACCTTGTTTACAGTTGATAAACGATAATGTCTCTACTGTCTAAATAACAGACTGGGGAGAAGATTTATGTTCCAACAGGACAATGACCCCAAGCAAACATCCAAAGCAATGCTGGAATGGCTTCAGAACAACAATGTGAACATCCTTGAGTGGCTCAGCCAAAGCTGATACAGACATACATATCAAGACGATCAGGGTGTAATTGCCGCCGAAGGTGCTTCTACAATGTATTGACTCAGGAGTGTGAATACTTCTAGAAATTAGGTATCTGTATTTCATTTTCAATACATTTGGAAAAACTTGTCACTTTGTCATTATGGGGTATTGTGTGTAGATGGGTGGGGAAAACCTGAACTCGAGAATGGAGACACTTGTAAGCATATATGTTTTGTATAGATTTATTTGAGGAAAGGGATGCTGGGTTTGTTTGGTTTCAATAATGCTGTTCTGAACCATTTTTAAACACTTGGTGATATTGTGATGGCAAACTGTAGTGAGTGTAGGTACAGAATATAGCATATAAAACTAATCTTGACAGCATGTCATGTCAAAGGCACAAGCCGCTCTGAGGGGGGTCTTCAAGAGCACACGGACTAATAGCATAAATTTTAGAAAATCTATGAATTTCCACTCACATACATTCTAAGTATCACTACTTCTGATTGATAGTCATTGATTAGACTGAGTAACAATGACCATGATAGTTGCAGGCTGTGAGGAGTATTTAACACTACGTAGCATACCATGCTTCAGTATGAAACAGAGGAGGCTGGTAGGAGGAGCTATAGGAGGACGGGCTCATTGAAATGTATGGAATCAAACATGGTTTCCATGTGTTCCATTAATTCCATTCCAGTCTTTACAACTTCTCTGTAGCATACTGAAGCATCACCATCGATAATTAGATCTCTCCTATCTCCATGTGTAGTACCACTATGGATCAGATAACACCCTGGCTGTGTGACTCAGTTGGTAGAGCATGGTGCTTGCAACTCCAAGGATCGTGGGTTTGAGTCCTGCTGGAGCCACAAATACATCATGATGCATGACTAAGTCAATTTGGATAAAATTGTCTGCTTAATGGCATATATTATACTCTGGCAACACTATGTAAACGTCTGAAGGATCTCAATGCTAAAGCACATCATTATGCCAGAATTACTAAGACTTGCACGTGTTTAGTCCTCCATTTTGAAAGCAGTTCTACTTAGATAATGTCTCTGACAGACCTAGTGATACTGGATGGAGCCCTACCTCATAACTGACTATAGTGGCTTGTAAGCAAAGCTGTTGGTCTAAAACTCTTGTCTAATGTGAAAACCTATTTTTGAAAAGTAATTCATGTCATCTGTTGGTGGAATGCTGTCTGGATATAATTACCAAAGGCCATCTATCTCAAACTGAACCACCTCCACCAATTCCATAATGGCCACATGAACATGAAAAGTCTATGTAACACAGCATACTACCCTCAACCGCATCCATACACCTTCAATGACCTATCATTTAACACCTTAACCAGGGCCTGACATTCTGCCCGCTGGCCCGGGGAGGTTTTGGAAACCCTCAGGGCCAGTTGCTGAAAATAAATATTGTAAAAATGCTATATTAAATCTAGGCTATATAATAAAGAATTCCTGAAGCTGTGAGTTCGTTATGTTGATTATTTATCACACGCGCGCCATAAACTACACATTAAGCCTAGCTTGAGATTGTTGTGTGGAGCAGCTCACTGAAGACCGACAGCGACAGGGAACATCTTCAAGGTTCTGATAAATACCAATACATGCTAAGGCAAGTATGGGTATGCAAACCTGCAATAAAACGTTCCTTTGCGCAATTGTCATCATAGAATAGCCTAACTTGATAATCAGACCTCTCTTCGAGGCTATTTGGTCCTAGATAAGTCATTGAAGGTAGCCGATTTAGAAGTTGCACTGCAATTTAATTATTCCTTGATTGAATTTATTTCTGATCATTTTTTATGAGAGATCTATCCGCTTTCATTTGTTTCCCGCGCAGGTCTGTTGCCATCTTTATGGTAAAACCACGTGCAGTGATTATGAGCAAGACAACCAGTGGAATGTTGGCTTCAACTTGGTTTTCCATACACATCGTTCCGTTACAAGGGGAACCCGGTTTTTACTGTTTTAAAACATGATACAATAAATCCTCAACATTTCATGCCACAGACATCATTAGTGTGTTTGTGTTGGGAGCATCTCCATACAGTCTATTAGTCAGATAATGTCTGCTTTATTCTGACAGGTTTTAGAATGTAAAGTATGTTTATGTCATTGCATAATGCCACGTGGAAGGCGTAATAAAACACGCATTATTCTCTAAGTTGTTATGCATACTGGTTTGCTTACTAGTTTTGAGGGGATTTATTTCGATAGGCTATGACAATTCAATATAAAATGTAAGTCCTTCAAAATTACAATTAACTGCCCGAAAAATCATTGAATTTAACTTCCCAATGTCTGTATAAATCCTGTAGGCTACTTGCTCAGCCCAAATGAAAGATAAAATCACTAGCTGTTGAATTGATGCTCATCATTCACTTGCCTGCCAGATGTTGACTGGTGCCAGTATTTCTTTCATTCGGCCAAACTGACCTGAATGTCAAGCCCTGCCTAAACATTACATTTGACCTGAATGTCAAGCCCTGCCTAAACATTACATTTGACCTGAATGTCAAGCCCTGCCTTAACATTACATTTGACCTGAATGTCAAGCCCTGCCTAAACATTACATTTGACCTGAATGTCAAGCCCTGCCTAAACATTACATTTGACCTGAATGTCAAGCCCTGCCTTAACATTACATTTGGTACGCAGCAATGCATTTCCAACAGTGGTTTCCGGAGGACACTAACATAAAGTCTTGTTCTCTGGTCAGATCTGAATCTTTAGTTTAGAGGCTTAGTCTTCATGATTGTTTTAATCACATCCAGTAATGTTCTCTAGACATCTGCAGGTAATACAATGTTCTAATACACTACACTCAGAAAAAGTAATGTTCTCTAGACATCTGTAATGTAATGTTCTCTAGACATCTGCAGGTAATACACTACACTCAGAAAAACAGTAATGTTCTCTAGACATCTGCAGGTAATACACTACACTCAGAAAAACAGTAATGTTCTCTAGACATCTGCAGGTAATACACTACACTCAGAAAAACAGTAATGTTCTCTAGACATCTGCAGGTAATACACTACACTCAGAAAAACAAACAGAAAGACCTGGCAACAGTGCAGAGGTTAAGAAAAACAGTCTGACAGAGCATCAAACCAGGTTTAACAACCAACCGTTTATATATATAAAAGAAAATTACTTTTGGATATTTTATGCATAAATAAGCTTTGAGCTAATTGAGAAAGAAAGAAAACAGTCTATGTGAATCTTTCTCCTTTGGAAGGGCATGTTCCATCTGGAGTTTAGCCCATCTTCATCTTGTCAGTATCTGAACCATCGGCCTCTTCTCTTCTCATCACTTATCAGTCTTTGGGATCCCCGAGGCCTCCAGCATTTTCTGTAACAGTGTAAAATGTGATTAATATCTCTTATGTTCTACCTAACTGCCACATGAACATGAAAAGTCTATGTAACACAGCATACTACCCTCAACCGCATCCATACACCATACAATAACTTGTCGGCTGTGGTATTTTGGATGCAGTATTTGCAAGAATAACTGCAGTTATACTGCACTGTAATGCTTCGATCACACCGACAGCGTCATTACATGTTGGTAATGTTGGTACACCAGAGTTCCATTCCTTTCCAAGGAAACGCTGCGTTGGATTTATCAACCGCATGCATCAAACTGGATGTGTAGACGCCTTGACAGGAATGGTAGCAGAAGGTGAATGTTGAACTTTGTTACATGCATATCCAGGTGACGCTGTGTTGGCAGCGTAACTGCAGTTACAATGCAAAAGTACTGCAGTAAAATGTGTTTTTAATTTTGGACACATTATTTGCAGCATACTGCACTCTGATTGCAATCTGTTTCCATAAGGGAGAGCATGGCGTTGTAACAAGGTAGTGGGTTCCATTTCTGGGTCCACCCATACTTAAAATATATGCACGCATGATTAAGTCGCTTTGGATAAACGCGTCTGCTAAATGGCATATATTATAATATATAAATATTAACGCTTTTCAGTGTTGGAGCCGCTTTTTAAAATAAAACAAACATAAGCACAGTGTTAGCTTGCTTTAACAAATATACAGAGTTCTCCTCTCTCTCGCTCTAAATGACATTAAGCCTCCCGAGGAGAGGAAACCAGAGCTTCAAAACAGCATTACATCTCCAAATTACAGTGGTTCTGGAACCTCTTAACAAGACCTGGAGATCTTCACCAGATGGAGTTCTTATTTTAAAATAGAATACTTTTCTACAACACAGGCCTTCTCCCCAGACTCTAATCTCAGCTGAGTTTAATCAATTCATTCCACTGCCTCCAGCGCACCCGAGCAAATTACATTCTGGGTTCAAATGTGTTACGTGCAATTAACGTTTCAATCCAACACACGGATCAATGGGAGAGTTTCTTTGCTGATGGAGGTCTTTTTATTCACAGTGGATCCATAAGGGAGAGCAGGATTAAATACATAGACCTCCGGTTCCCCACAGGGAGAGAGTGTGGCGGTGTACTCAACACCCCGCCCAGGCTAATCTACTGCAGCTACTTGTTCTGGAAAACCAAACGGACAGTCACATTAATAGTGTGTCATGGTCTGTAAATGCAGTCTGTATTTATGCTGTTGTTTGCACTTGCCGGAACATTCTGAGGTTGTCCTCCTGACAGACTTGTTTGCACTTGTTGTTGTAGTCGCCATAACTACAGTGCAACGAAAAACACACAGACAGACACATACACACTCGCGCCACAGAGGATATTCATCTCATTTGTAAATTCAGCAGTAACAGAAATCAAACTCCTCTTTGCTCAGAGACTTGTTCAATGGCTGCCAGGATCCTGCCGGGAGCCATACAAAGTTCTCTCTGAGGGAAGCCCATGGCAATAAATGATGCCTTCACAGCTCACACCACTTATCAGAGGAGAGAGAGAGGAGGGAGGAGAGGGGCCAGCAGCGAGGGAGGAGAGGGGCAGGCGGTGAGGTAGAGAGAGAGAGAGAGAGAGAGAGAGAGAGAGTAGAGAGAGAGAGAGAGAGAGAGAGGAGATGGGAAGTCCACAGTCACGTTTAGTAATAAAGCTCCAGCACACTATACTGTTGACAGACCCCCTCCCTCCTACAAACCCCTCTCCCTGTAGTTGTGGCCTATGTACTGATACACTAGTAAGTCAACTAATGTCCTGGTTTTCCAGCATGTTGAGCTAATTGCCTAGGCATGTTAGTATTGATCATGTAGGAGGAAGGCTGAAGCAGAGGGCTTTATAAAGCACCCCCAGCAGATTGACAGGGAGAGCCTCTTCTCTCACACAGCACTGCCCTTGTTTGGGTGTAGGGCAGGTTGTGGCCTATGTACTGGTCTTGTATACCTCCCACTCACTGCACTGCTCAGGTTGTGGCCTATGTACTAGGATATACCTCCCACTCACTGCACTGCTCAGGTTGTGGCCTATGTACTAGGATATACCTCCCACTCACTACACTGCTCAGGTTGTGGCCTATGTACTAGGATATACATTTACATTTGGCCTACATTTAAGTCATTTAGCAGACGCTCTTACTGCACTGCCAGAGCCTATGACTTACAAATTGGTGCATTCACCTTATGACATCAGTGGAACAGCCACTTTACAATAGTGCATCTAAATCTTTCACTGCACTGGGGGTAGAAGGATTACTTATCCTATCCTAGGTATTCCTCCCACTCACTGCACTCGCTCAGGTTGTGGCCTATGTACTAGGATATACTAAACTGCTCAGGTGGGGCCTTTCAGGTGTCTCCGCACTGAAGGTTGTGATTGACTCCCTGTCCTGGCGTCGTGAGGAGTTTGTTCCACCATGCACTGCTCAGGGGGCCAGAGCAGGATATACCTCCCCCTCACTGGGCTGAGGTTGGGCCTAACTGGATATACCTCCCCCTCAGTGGTAGGGAGGCCTATGTACAGGATATACCTCCCAGCACTGCTCAGGTGGATGTATTAGGATATACCTCCCAATCACTGCCCTTGTTTGGGTGTAGGGCCTGATCAGAGCCTGGATGTACTGAGGATATACCTTCCCCTCACTGCACTGCCGGTTGTGCAAGCACCATGGTCTTGTGGCCTATGTACGGATATACCTCCCACTCCCTGCACTGCTCAGGTTGTGGCCTATGTACTAGGATATACCTCCCACTCACTGCACTGCTCAGGTTGTGGCCTATGTACTAGGATATACCTCCCACTCACTGCACTGCTCAGGTTGTGGCCTATGTACTAGGATATACCTCCCACTCACTGCACTGCTCAGGTTGTGGCCTATGTACTAGGATATACCTCCCACTCACTGCACTGCTCAGGTTGTGGCCTATGTACTAGGATATACCTCCCACTCACTGCACTGCTCAGGTTGTGGCCTATGTACTAGGATATACCTCCCACTCACTGCACTGCTCAGGTTGTGGCCTATGTACTAGGATATACCTCCCACTCCCTGCACTGCTCAGGTTGTGGCCTATGTACTAGGATATACCTCCCACTCACTGCACTGCTCAGGTTGTGGCCTATGTACTAGGATATACCTCCCACTCACTGCACTGCTCAGGTTGTGGCCTATGTACTAGGATATACCTCCCACTCACTGCACTGTAGAAACAGATGCAACGCATATCCATATTCACCACTGCTCGTATGCCCCATTTTCATCCCATCTTTTATTCCTCTCTGCACTGGGCCCCAACTTCCCTGGACTATCAGGCGTCAGTAACAAGCCTCTCTCCTGATGATTAACTTCACTGGACTATCAGGCGTCAGTAACAAGCCTCTCTCCTGATGATGAACTTCCCTGGACTATCAGGTGTCAGTAACAAGCCTCTCTCCTGATGATGAACTTCACTGGACTATCAGGAGTCAGTAACAAACCTCTCTCCTGATGATGAACTTCCCTGGACTATCAGGCGTCAGTAACAAGCCTCTCTCCTGATGATTAACTTCACTGGACTATCAGGCGTCAGTAACAAGCCTCTCTCCTGATGATGAACTTCCCTGGACTATCAGGAGTCAGTAACAAGCCTCTCTCCTGATGATGAACTTCCCTGGACTATCAGGAGTCAGTAACAAGCCTCTCTCCTGATGATGAACTTCCCTGGACTATCAGGAGTCAGTAACAAGCCTCTCTCCTGATGATGAACTTCCCTGGACTATCAGGAGTCAGTAACAAGCCTCTCTCCTGATGATGAACTTCCCTGGACTATCAGGTGTCAGTAACAAGCCTCTCTCCTGATGATGAACTTCCCTGGACTATCAGGCGTCAGTAACAAGCCTCTCTCCTGATGATGAACTTCCCTGGACTATCAGGCGTCAGTAACAAGCCTCTCTCCTGATGATGAACTTCCCTGGACTATCAGGCGTCAGTAACAAGCCTCTCTCCTGATGATGAACTTCCCTGGACTATCAGGCGTCAGTAACAAGCCTCTCTCCTGATGATGAACTTCCCTGGACTATCAGGAGTCAGTAACAAGCCTCTCTCCTGATGATGAACTTCCCTGGACTATCAGGCGTCAGTAACAAGCCTCTCTCCTGATGATGAACTTCCCTGGACTATCAGGCGTCAGTAACAAGCCTCTCTCCTGATGATGAACTTCCCTGGACTATCAGGAGTCAGTAACAAGCCTCTCTCTGATGATGAACTTCCCTGGACTATCAGGTCAGTAACAAGCCTCTCTCCTGATGATGAACTTCCCTGGACTATCAGGAGTCAGTAACAAGCCTCTCTCCTGATGATGAACTTCCCTGGACTATCAGGCTCAGTAACAAGCCTCTCTCCTGATGATGAACTTCCCTGGACTACAGGAGTCAGGCGTCAGTAACAAGCCTCTCTCCTGATGATGAACTTCCCTGGACTATCAGGCGTCAGTAACAAGCCTCTCTCCTGATGATGAACTTCCCTGGACTATCAGGCGTCAGTAACAAGCCTCTCTCCTGATGATGAACTTCCCTGGACTATCAGGAGTCAGTAACAAGCCTCTCTCCTGATGATGAACTTCCCTGGACTATCAGGAGTCAGTAACAAGCCTCTCTCCTGATGATGAACTTCCCTGGACTATCAGGAGTCAGTAACAAGCCTCTCTCCTGATGATGAACTTCCCTGGACTATCAGGTGTCAGTAACAAGCCTCTCTCCTGATGATGAACTTCCCTGGACTATCAGGAGTCAGTAACAAGCCTCTCTCCTGATGATGAACTTCCCTGGACTATCAGGAGTCAGTAACAAGCCTCTCTCCTGATGATGAACTTCCCTGGACTATCAGGAGTCAGTAACAAGCCTCTCTCCTGATGATGAACTTCCCTGGACTATCAGGAGTCAGTAACAAGCCTCTCTCCTGATGATGAACTTCCCTGGACTATCAGGAGTCAGTAACAAGCCTCTCTCCTGATGATGAACTTCCCTGGACTATCAGGCGTCAGTAACAAGCCTCTCTCCTGATGATTAACTTCACTGGACTATCAGGTGTCAGTAACAAGCCTCTCTCCTGATGATGAACTTCCCTGGACTATCAGGTGTCAGTAACAAGCCTCTCTCCTGATGATGAACTTCCTTGGACTATCAGGAGTCAGTAACAAGCCTCTCTCCTGATGATGAACTTCCCTGGACTATCAGGTGTCAGTAACAAGCCTCTCTCCTGATGATGAACTTCCTTGGACTATCAGGAGTCAGTAACAAGCCTCTCTCCTGATGATGAACTTCCCTGGACTATCAGGTGTCAGTAACAAGCCTCTCTCCTGATGATGAACTTCCTGGACTATCAGGTGTCAGTAACAAGCCTCTCTCCTGATGATGAACTTCCCTGGACTATCAGGTGTCAGTAACAAGCCTCTCTCCTGATGATGAACTTCCTGGACTATCAGGTGTCAGTAACAAGCCTCTCCCTGATGATGAACTTCCCTGGACTATCAGGTGTCAGTAACAAGCCTCTCTCCTGATGATGAACTTCCCTGGACTATCAGGCGTCAGTAACAAGCCTCTCTCCTGATGATGAACTTCCCTGGACTATCAGGCGTCAGTAACAAGCCTCTCTCCTGATGATGAACTTCCTGGACTATCAGGCGTCAGTAACAAGCCTCTCTCCTGATGATGAACTTCCCTGGACTATCAGGCGTCAGTAATGATGAACTTCCTGGACTAGCCTCTCTCCCTGATGATGAACTTCCCTGGACTATCAGGTGTCAGTAACAAGCCTCTCTCCTGATGATGGACTATCAGGAGTCAGTAACAAGCCTCTCTCCTGATGATGAACTTCCCTGGACTATCAGGCATCAGTAACAAGCCTCTCCTGATGATGAACTTCAAGTCAATCCCATAGAGAGAGAAGTTTAGTTGGACTGCAGCTAGCAGCTTCTCTCTGAGCTGGCCTGTCTCTCTCTGAGGTGACAGAGGTCTTCGATGACTCAGCCATCATCCCACATAACCACTCCTGTGTCTTTGACATCATGCCTGGCCAGGCTCACACCAGACAGAGAGATGCAAGCAGGCTCAGGAACACAAGAACACACACACTCACCACTGGACTCCTCACACCCAAAATACACATACACTGACAAGGTGCTCTGCCCTGGACTAAACCTGGACTAAGGGTACAGTATCTGTCTTTGTGGCCTTCTGTCTCTATAGTACAGTATCTGTCTCTAGCTCTTTCTATAGTACAATATCTGTCTCGCTATAGTACAGTATCCGTCTCTCTAGTATTCATCCCTCTTGCCGTTTTTCCTATTTTGTTGCATTACAACCTGTAATTTAAATGGATTTTTAAATATACACAAAATAGTCCAAATTTTTTAAGTGAAATGAAAAAAAAATTACTTGTTTCAAAAAATGTTTTCAAAAAATGTAAAAAGGAAAAGTGGAGCGTGCATATTGTATTCACACCCTTCGCTACGAAGCCCCTAAATAAGATCTGGTGTAACCAATTACCTTCAGAAGTCACATAAATAGTTCAATAAAGTCCACCAGTGTGCAAACACACACACACACACACACATATATATATATACACTCACTGGACCCTATGATCACTCAGCTACACATGCCTATCCCTAATGTAAATATGCCTTGTCCATTGCTGTTTTGGTTAGTAATTTTTGTCTTAATTTACTGTAGAGCCTCCAGCCCTGCTCAATATGCCTTAGCTAGCTAGCCCTTATGTTCCACCCCCACACATCCAGTGACCGCACCTGGCTTAAATGGTGCCTCTAGAGACAAAACCTCACTCATTGTCACACAATGCCTAGGCTTACCTCCAATGTACTCACATCCAACCATACCCTTGTCTGTAAATTATGCCTCAACTATTCTTCCACGCCCAGAAACCTACTCCTTTACTCTCTGTTCCAAACGCACTAGACGACCAGTTCTTTAAACCATACTTTATTCTACTCCTCCTTTGTTCCTCTGGTGATGTAGAGGTTAACCCAGGCCCTGCAGCCCCCAGAATCACTCCCATTCCCCAGGTGCTCTTATTTGTTGACTTCTGTAACCATATAAGCATTGGTTTCATGCATGTTAACATTAAAAGCCGCCTCCTTAAATTAGTTTTATTCACTGCTTTAGCACACTCCGCCAACCCAGATGTCCTAGCCATGTCAGAATCCTGGCATAGGAAGGCCACCAAAAATCCTGAAATTTCCATCCCCAACTATAACATTTTACAACAAGATAGAACTGCCAAAGGGGCGGAGTTGCAATCTACTGCAGAGATAGTATGACAGAACTCTGCAGGCTATCCAGGTCTGTGCCCAAACAATTCGAGCTTCTACTTTTAAAAATCCCCCTTTCCAGAAACCAGTCTCTCACCTTTGCCGCTTGTTATAGACCCCCTCAGCCCCCAGTTGTGCCCTGGACACCATATGTGAATTGATAACCCCCATCTATCTTCAGAGTTCGTACTGTTAGGTGACCTAAACTGGGACATGCTTAACACCCCGGCCATTTTACAATCTAAACTAGATGCCCTCAATCTCACTCAAATTATCAAGGAACCTACCAGGTACAACCCTAAATCCTTAACCATGGGCACCCTTTTAGATATCATCCTGACCAACCTGCCCTCTAAATACACCTCTGCTGTCTTCAACCAAAATCTCAGAGATCACTGCCTCATTGCCGGAGTCCGTACTGGGTTCGTGGTGAAACGACCACCCCTCATCACTGTCAAACGCTCCTTAAAACACTTCAGCAAGCAGCCATTTCTAATCGACCTGGGCCGGGTATCCTGGAAGGATATTGACCTCATCCCAACAGTAGAGGATACCCTGGTTGCTCTTAAAGTGTTTTCATCTCCATCTTAAATAAGCATGACCCATTCAAAAAACTTAGAACTAAGAACAGATATAGCCCTTGGTTCACCCCAGACTTGACTGCCCTTGACCAGCACAAAAACATCCTGTGGCATTCTGCATTAGCATCGAATGGTGCTAATCGAATGGATGGTATCGCGCCGTCCCAACCTTCGCTCTCTCTCCCCCGCTACTCTCTCCTCTTCCATCCTATCATCTCTTCCCTCTGCTCAAACCTTCTCCAACCTATCTCCTGATTCTGCCTCCTCAACCCTGTGCTCTGACCTCTTTCTCCCCTCTCTCTCCAGATGAAATCTTGCGTCTTGTGACGGCTGGCCGCCCAACAACCTGCCCGCTCGACCCTATCCCCTCCTCTCTTCTCCAGACCATTTCCGGAAACCTTCTCCCTTACCTCACCTCGCTCATCAACTCATCCCTGACCGCTGGCTACGTCCCTTCCGTCTTCAAGAGAGCGAGAGTTGCACCCCTTCTGAAAAAACCTACACTCGATCCCTCCGATGTCAACAACTACAGACCAGTATCCCTTCTTTCTTTTCTCTCCAAAACTCTTGAACGTGCCGTCCTTGGCCAGCTCTCCCGCTATCTCTCTCAGAATGACCTTCTTGATCCAAATCAGTCAGGTTTCAAGACTAGTCATTCAACTGAGACTGCTCTTCTCTGTATCACGGAGGCGCTCCGCACTGCTAAAGCTAACTCTCTCTCCTCTGCTCTTATCCTTCTAGACCTATCGGCTGCCTTCGATACTGTGAACCATCAGATCCTCCTCTCCACCCTCTCCGAGTTGGGCATCTCCGGCGCGGCCCACGCTTGGATTGCGTCCTACCTGACAGGTCGCTCCTACCAGGTGGCGTGGCGAGAATCTGTCTCCTCACCACGCGCTCTCACCACTGGTGTCCCCCAGGGCTCTGTTCTAGGCCCTCTCCTATTCTCGCTATACACCAAGTCACTTGGCTCTGTCATAACCTCACATGGTCTCTCCTATCATTGCTATGCAGACGACACACAATTAATCTTCTCCTTTCCCCCTTCTGATGACCAGGTGGCGAATCGCATCTCTGCATGTCTGGCAGACATATCAGTGTGGATGACGGATCACCACCTCAAGCTGAACCTCGGCAAGACGGAGCTGCTCTTCCTCCCGGGGAAGGACTGCCCGTTCCATGATCTCGCCATCACGGTTGACAACTCCATTGTGTCCTCCTCCCAGAGCGCTAAGAACCTTGGCGTGATCCTGGACAACACCCTGTCGTTCTCAACTAACATCAAGGCGGTGGCCCGTTCCTGTAGGTTCATGCTCTACAACATCCGCAGAGTACGACCCTGCCTCACACAGGAAGCGGCGCAGGTCCTAATCCAGGCACTTGTCATCTCCCGTCTGGATTACTGCAACTCGCTGTTGGCTGGGCTCCTGCCTGTGCCATTAAACCCCTACAACTCATCCAGAACGCCGCAGCCCGTCTGGTGTTCAACCTTCCCAAATTCTCTCACGTCACCCCGCTCCTCCGCTCTCTCCACTGGCTTCCAGTTGAAGCTCGCATCCGCTACAAGACCATGGTGCTTGCCTACGGAGCTGTGAGGGGAACGGCACCTCAGTACCTCCAGGCTCTGATCAGGCCCTACACCCAAACAAGGGCACTGCGTTCATCCACCTCTGGCCTGCTCGCCTCCCTACCACTGAGGAAGTACAGTTCCCGCTCAGCCCAGTCAAAACTGTTCGCTGCTCTGGCTCCCCAATGGTGGAACACACTCCCTCACGACGCCAGGACAGCGGAGTCAATCACCACCTTCCGGAGACACCTGAAACCCCACCTCTTTAAGGAATACCTAGGATAGGATAAAGTAATCCTTCTCACCCCCCTTAAAAGATTTAGATGCACTATTGTAAAGTGGCTGTTCCACTGGATGTCATAAGGTGAATGCACCAATTTGTAAGTCGCTCTGGATAAGAGCGTCTGCTAAATGACTTAAATGTAATGTAAATGTAATGTAAATGAATAGCCCCGCGATATGCAACTTTTCAGGGAAGTCGGGAACCAATATACTCAGTCAGTTAGGAAAGTGAAGGCCAGCTTTTTCAAACAGAAATTTGCTGTAGCACAAATTCCAAAAAGTTTTGGGACACTGTAAAGTCCATGGAGAATAAGAGCACCTCCTCCCAGCTGCCCACTGCACTGAGGATAGGAAACACTGTCACCACCGATAAATCTACGATAATCGCATTTTTCCACAGCTGGCCATGCTTTCCACCTGGCTACCCCTACCCTGGCCAACATCTCAGCACCCCCTGCAGCAACTTGCCCAAACCCCCCCCACTTCTCCTTCACCCAAATCCAGACAGCCAATGTTCTGAAAGAACTGAAAAATCTGGATCCCTACAAATCTGGACCCACTCTTTCTAAAATTATTTGCCAAAATTGTTGCAACCCCCATTACTAGCCTATTCAACCTCTCGTGTCATCTGAGATCCCCAAAGATTGAAAGCTGCCGCGGTCATTCCTCTCTTCAAAAGGGGAAGACACTCAACCCAAACTGTTATAGACCTATATCCATCCTGCCCTGCCTTTCTAAAATCTTCGAAAGCTAAGTTAATAAACAGATCACCGACCATTTCAAATCCCACTGTACCTTCTCTACTCTGCAATCTGGTTTCCGAGCTGGTCAGGGGTGCACATCAGCCACGCTCAAGGTCCTAAACGATATAACCACCATTGATAAAAGACAATACTGTGCAGCCGTCTTCATCGATCTGGCCAAGGCTTTCGACTCTGTCAATCACCGCATTTTTATCGGCAGGCTCAATAGCCTTTGCTTCTCAAATGGCTGCCTCGCCTGGTTCACAAACTACTTCTCAGATAGAGTTCAGTGTGTCAAATCGGAAGGCCTGTTGTCCGGACTCTGGCAGTCTCTATGGGGGTGCCACAGGGTTCAATTCTTGGGCCGACTCTTTTCGAGGTATATATCAATGATATTGCTCTTGCTGCTGGTGATTCTCTGATCCACCTCTACGCAGACGACACCATTCTGTATACATTCTGCATCTGTCTCTCCTCTGTATAGTACAGTATCTGTCTCTGTGGCCTTCTCTCCAGAGGGTCACAGTCACCTCTGGCAGTGGTGGCTAGTGCTGGTGGAGCGCCAGCGACTAAGGTGTTGATAGGGGGTTTCCACCGGTGAGGCCCCTGCTCTGATCACGACTACATTCCTCCTGTGCCAAAGGAAGGAAGGGATTTTCCCCAGGACATTGGCTGCTCCCTTCAGTGATAGATACATACTGTACAACTAGCTAAGTGTATGTATCTCTATGGCTTCCCTCCCCTTGCTGAAGCAGTGGAAAATGCTGGATTTTAGCCCATGCACCTGCTCTGATCAGTTCCCCCTGTGCCAGAGGAAGGAAAGGGTTTTCCCCAGGCCACAAAGCCCATTGGCTGGCAAGACAGCTCTGCCTGCTGAAGCAGTGGAAAACGTTGGATTGACTCGGCTAGATGCAGACAGACACAGGAAGATGGCCGTCCCTCCGTCCTCCTCTCACAACTGACCCCAGACAGAACTCCAGTGGAATAAAGGCTTTCTTTCCGTCATCAGTAGAGGCTGCAGTACAAGGTGATGCATGATGACATATCCAGTGGAAGGCTGTGGTTCTGACTGATTACCTGACATGATACAACACCTTGGGGTTGACTGGAAGGTCCATCAACTCCTGTCACTCAAAGACTCAATGCCTGCCCTGTCCTGTGACTGCCCGCCCGCCCTGTCTGACTGCCCGCCCGCCCTGTCTGGCCGGCCAACTGCCCGCCCCGCCCTGTCTGGCCGGCCCGGCCGGCCGACTGACTGCCCGCCCGCCCGCCCTGTCTGGCCGGCCGACTGCCCGCCCGCCCTGTCTGCCCGGTCGACTGCCCGCCCGCCCTGTCTGGCCGGCCGACTGCCCGCCCGCCCTGTCCCGCCCTGTCCGGCCGACTGCCCGCCCGCCCTGTCCGGCCGGCCCGCCCCTGTCCGGCCGACTGCCCGCCCGCCCTGTCCGGCCGACTGCCCTGCCCGCCCGCCCTGTCTGCCTGGCCGACTGCCCGCCCTGTCTGCCCTGCTGTCTGGCCGGCCGACTGCCCGCCCGCCCTGTCCGGCCGGCCGACTGCCCGCCCGCCCCCTGTCCGCCCTGTCCGGCCGGCCGACTGCCCGCCCGCCCTGTCTGGCCGGGCCGACTGCCCGCCCGCCCTGTCTGCCTGGCCGACTGCCCGCCCGCCCTGTCTGCCTGGTCGACTGCCCGCCCGCCCTGTCTGGCCGGCCGACTGCCCGCCCTGTCAAATGCCCGCCTGCCCGCCCGCCCTGAATGCCAGGCCGAATGCCCGCCCGCCCCGCCCAAATGCCTATCCGCCTGCCGACTGCCTGCCTGGCTGCCCGACCGACTTGCTGACTCACTGCCTGCCTGGCTGGCTGGCTGGGATCATTAGTGATATAGAGAAAAGTGGAGTGAATTAATTTCATCAAGAATGTTTAACCTGATGAAGTAAAGGCCATGTCAAACTTGAGAATATCTGAAATGATTAGGAATCAAGATGGACAGCCACAAGATGATATTAATTGGGTTTTGATGGTGGGATGAGGAGAAGGACAGTGCTGGAGGAAGATTAAAATGAATGACTTATGAGGAAGAGTTATCAAGACAAACGGCAAGACGTTTAATAGCCATGGTAGCAGGGGCACTACTCATGTGCCTGGGACTGGGTTGAAAACACTCAGTTCAACACAAGGCAGTAACCAAGTACCATCACAACACATACCATACATAAGCCTCACCACAAGACCAACTTGGGCAAGACACGTAGACATTATTAAGTAGCTTATTCATCTCTATTCACACGATTAATATCAGGCATTAGGTATTATAGGTGAAGCTTTCAATTCAAACCATAACCAGACAAACTCACAACCTGCATAGCAGAGTTCAGTCAGATGACCCAAAGCAACTTACCGCCCATGGGCCTGGCTCTGCACAAACAAACCAAGAAATCAACCAATCCTGTTCAAATCTGCTTAAATTCAACATTCAGCTGGACAAGAACAAGAAGCATCAGAAATACCACCAATCATCAATGTGATGTATTTCATGGCCCGCCCTTCTTTCTGCAGTGCTGAGAGAAATGATAGCTAGCTAAAACATGCTAGCTTATTGCTGAAGCACTCAGCCTTAATCCAGTAAATGACTGCAGTGCCAAGCTGAGGCAAGCTACTGCTCAACAGCATACTCATATCAATACCATTCACCTAACTCCTGTCATTTATCTTTACCGAAAAGTGCTCTGGGAGATGTATTGAGGGACTGAATACATTACATGAAGCTGTTATGGAGAGAGATATGGGTCTGTATTATGGTGTTATGGAGAGATATGGGTCTGCATTATGGTGTTATGGTCAGAGATATTGGTCTGCATTATGGTGTTATGGTCAGAGATATGGGTCTGCATTATGGTGTTATGGAGAGATATGGGTCTGCATTATGGTGTTATGGAGAGAGATGGGTCTGCATTATGGTGTTATGGAGAGATATGGTTCTGCATTATGGTGTTATGGAGAGATATGGGTCTGCATTATGGTGTTATGGTCAGAGATATGGGTCTGCATTATGGTGTTTTGGTCAGAGATATGGGTCTGCATTATGGTGTTTTGGTCAGAGATATGGGTCTGCATTATGGTGTTATGGAGAGATATGGGTCTGCATTATGGTGTTATGGAGAGAGATGGGTCTGCATTATGGTGTTATGGAGAGATATGGGTCTGCATTATGGTGTTATGGAGAGATATGGGTCTGCATTATGGTGTTATGGTCAGAGATATGGGTCTGTATTATGGTGTTATGGTCAGAGATATGGGTCTGCATTATGGTGTTATGGAGAGATATGGGTCTGCATTATGGTGTTATGGAGAGAGATATGGGTCTGAATTATGGTGTTATGGAGAGAAATATGGGTCTGCATTATGGTGTTATGGTCAGAGATATGGGTCTGTATTATGGTGTTATGGAGAGAGATATGAGTCTGCATTATGGTGTTATGGAGAGATATGGGTCTGCATTATGGTGTTATGGAGAGATATGGGTCTGCATTCTGTTATGGAGAGAGATATGGGTCTGCATTATTCTGTTATGGAGAGAGATATGAGTCTGCATTATGGTGTTATGGAGAGAAATATGGGTCTGCATTATTCTGTTATGGAGAGAGATATGGGTCTGCATTCTGTTATGAGAGAAATATGGGTCTGCATTCATGTGTTATGGAAAGATATGGGTCTGCATTCATGTGTTATGGAGAGAGTTATGGGTCTGCATTTGTGTGTTATGGGGAGAAATATGGGTCTGCATTATTCTGTTATGGAGAGATATGGGTCTGCATTCTGTTATGAGAGAAATATGGGTCTGCATTCATGTGTTATGGAAAGATATGGGTCTGCATTCATGTGTTATGGAGAGAGTTATGGGTCTGCATTTGTGTGTTATGGGGAGAAATATGGGTCTGCATTATGGTGTTATGGGGAGAGATATGGGTCTGCATTATTCTGTTATGGAGAGAAATATGGGTCAGCATTCATGTGTTATGGTCAGAGATATGGGTCTGCATTATTCTGTTATGGAGAGAAATATGGGTCTGCATTATTCTGTTATGGAGAGAGATATGGGTCTGCATTATTCTGTTATGGAGAGAGATATGGGTCTGCATTATGGTGTTATGGAGAGATATGGGTCTGCATTATGGTGTTATGGTCAGAGATATGGGTCTGCATTATGGTGTTATGGAGAGATATGGGTCTGCATTATGGTGTTATGGAGAGAGATATGGGTCTGCATTATGGTGTTATGGAGAGAAATATGGGTCTGCATTATGGTGTTATGGTCAGAGATATGGGTCTGTATTATGGTGTTATGGAGAGATATGGGTCTGCATTATGGTGTTATGGAGAGATATGGGTCTGCATTATGGTGTTATGGAGAGAGATATGGGTCTGCATTATGGTGTTATGGTCAGAGATATGGGTCTGTATTATGGTGTTATGGAGAGATATGGGTCTGCATTATGGTGTTATGGAAAGAGATATGGGTCTGCATTATGGTGTTATGGTCAGAGATATGGGTCTGTATTATGGTGTTATGGAGAGATATGGGTCTGCATTATGGTGTTATGGAGAGAGATATGGGTCTGCATTATGGTGTTATGGTCAGAGATATGGGTATGTATTATGGTGTTATGGAGAGATATGGGTCTGCATTATGGTGTTATGGAGAGATATATGGTCTGCATTATGGTGTTATGGTCAGAGATATGGGTCTGTATTATGGTGTTATGGAGAGATATGGGTCTGCATTATGGTGTTATGGAGAGAGATATGGGTCTGCATTATGGTGTTATGGTCAGAGATATGGGTCTGTATTATGGTGTTATGGAGAGATATGGGTCTGCATTATGGTGTTATGGAGAGAGATATGGGTCTGCATTATGGTGTTATGGTCAGAGATATGGGTCTGTATTATGGTGTTATGGAGAGATATGGGTCTGCATTATGGTGTTATGGAGAGAGATATGGGTCTGCATTATGGTGTTATGGTCAGAGATATGGGTCTGTATTATGGTGTTATGGAGAGATATGGGTCTGCATTATGGTGTTATGGAGAGAGATATGGGTCTGCATTATGGTGTGATGGAGAGATATGGGTCTGCATTATGGTGCTATGGAGAGAGATATGGGTCTGCATTATTCTGTTATGGAGAGAAATGGGTCTGCATTATGGTGTTATGGAGAGAAATATGGGTCTGCATTATTCTGTTATGGAGAGAGATATGGGTCTGCATTATTCTGTTATGAGAGAATATGGGTCTGCATTCATGTGTTATGGAGAAGATATGGGTCTGCATTCATGTGTTATGGAAGATATGGGTCTGCATTCATGTGTTATGGAGAGATTATGGGTCTGCATTTGTGTGTTATGGGAGAAATATGGGTCTGCATTATTCTGTTATGGAGAGAGATATGGGTCTGCATTATTCTGTTATGGAGAGAAATATGGGTCTGCATTCATGTGTTATGGAAAGAGATGGGTCTGCATTCATGTGTTATGGAGAGAGTCTGCATTATGGTGTTATGGAGAAATATGGGTCTGCATTATTCTGTTATGGAGAGAGATATGGGTCTGCATTATGTTATGAGAGAAATATGGGTCTGCATTATGGTGTTATGGAAGAGATATGGGTCTGCATTATGGTGTTATGGAGAGAGTATGGGTCTGCATTATGGTGTTATGGGGAGAGATATGGGTCTGCATTATTCTGTTATGGAGAGAGATATGGGTCTGCATTATGTTATGAGAGAATATGGGTCTGCATTATGTGTTATGGAAGAGATATGGGTCTGCATTATGTGTTATGGAGAGAGATATGGGTCTGCATTATGGTGTTATGGGGAGAAATATGGGTCTGCATTATGGTGTTATGGGGAGAGATATGGGTCTGCATTATTCTGTTATGGAGAGAAATATGGGTCTGCATTATGGTGTTATGGTCAGAGATATGGGTCTGCATTATTCTGTTATGGAGAGATATGGGTCTGCATTATGGTGTTATGGAGAGATATGGGTCTGCATTATTCTGTTATGGAGAGAGATATGGGTCTGCATTATGGTGTTATGGAGAGATATGGGTCTGCATTATGGTGTTATGGAGAGAGATATGGGTCTGCATTATGGTGTTATGGAGAGATATGGGTCTGCATTATGGTGTTATGGAGAGAGATATGGGTCTGCATTATGGTGTTATGGAGAGAAATATGGGTCTGCATTATGGTGTTATGGTCAGAGATATGGGTCTGTATTATGGTGTTATGGTCAGAGATATGGGTCTGCATTATGGTGTTATGGAGAGATATGGGTCTGCATTATGGTGTTATGGAGAGAGATATGGGTCTGCATTATGGTGTTATGGTCAGAGATATGGGTCTGCATTATGGTGTTATGGAGAGATATGGGTCTGCATTATGGTGTTATGGAAAGAGATATGGGTCTGCATTATGGTGTTATGGTCAGAGATATGGGTCTGTATTATGGTGTTATGGAGAGATATGGGTCTGCATTATGGTGTTATGGAGAGATATATGGGTCTGCATTATGGTGTTATGGTCAGAGATATGGGTCTGTATTATGGTGTTATGGAGAGATATGGGTCTGCATTATGGTGTTATGGAGAGAGATATGGGTCTGCATTATGGTGTTATGGTCAGAGATATGGGTCTGTATTATGGTGTTATGGAGAGATATGGGTCTGCATTATGGTGTTATGGAGAGAGATATGGGTCTGCATTATGGTGTTATGGTCAGAGATATGGGTCTGTATTATGGTGTTATGGAGAGATATGGGTCTGCATTATGGTGTTATGGAGAGAGATATGGGTCTGCATTATGGTGTTATGGTCAGAGATATGGGTCTGTATTATGGTGTTATGGAGAGATATGGGTCTGCATTATGGTGTTATGGAGAGAGATATGGGTCTGCATTATGGTGTGATGGAGAGAGATGGGTCTGCATTATGGTGCTATGGAGAGAGATATGGGTCTGCATTATTCTGTTATGGAGAGATACGAGTCTGCATTATGGTGTTATGGAGAGAAATATGGGTCTGCATTATTCTGTTATGGAGAGAGATATGGGTCTGCATTATTCTGTTATGAGAGAAATATGGGTCTGCATTCATGTGTTATGGAAAGATATGGGTCTGCATTCATGTGTTATGGAGAGAGTTATGGGTCTGCATTTGTGTGTTATGGGGAGAAATATGGGTCTGCATTATGGTGTTATGGGGAGAGATATGGGTCTGCATTATTCTGTTATGGAGAGAAATATGGGTCAGCATTCATGTGTTATGGTCAGAGATATGGGTCTGCATCATTCTGTTATGGAGAGAAATATGGGTCTGCATTATTCTTTTATGGAGAGAGATATGGGTCTGCATTATTCTGTTATGGAGAGAGATATGGGTCTGCATTATTCTGTTATGGAGAGAGATATGGGTCTGCATTATTCTGTTATGGAGAGAGATATGGGTCTGCATTATTCTGTTATGGAGAGAGATATGGGTCTGCATTATTCTGTTATGGAGAGAGATATGGGTCTGCATTATTCTGTTATGGAGAGAAATATGGGTCTGCATTATTCTGCTATGGGGAGAGATATGGATCTGCATTATTCTGTTATGGAGAGAAATATGGGTCTGCATTTTTCTGTTATGGAGAGATGGGTCTGCATTCATGTGTTATGGAGAGAGTTATGGGTTTGCATTTGTGTGTTATGGGGAGAGATATGGGTCTGCATGATTATGTTATGGAGAGAAATATGGGTCTGCATGATTATGTTATGGAGAGAAATATGGGTCTGCATTATTCTGCTATGGGGAGAGAAATATGGGTCTGTGTTATTCTGTTATGGAGAGAGAGATGGGTCTGCATTATTCTGTTATGGAGAGAGATATGGGTCTGCATTATGGTGTTATGGAGAGATATGAGTCTGCATTATGGGTCTGCATTATATTATGGTGTTTATGGAGAGAGATATGGGTCTGCATTATGGTGTTATGGTCAGAGATATGGGTCTGTATTATGGTGTTATGGAGAGATATGGGTCTGCATTATGGTGTTATGGAGATAAATATGGGTCTGCATTATTCTGTTATGGAGAGAAATATGGGTCTGCATTATTCTGTTATGGAGAGAAATATGGGTCTGCATTATTCTGTTATGGAGAGAAATATGGGTCTGCATTATTCTGTTATGAGAGAAATATGGGTCTGCATTCATGTGTTATGGAAAGATATGGGTCTGCATTCATGTGTTATGGAGAGAGTTATGGGTCTGCATTTGTGTGTTATGGGGAGAAATATGGGTCTGCATTATGGTGTTATGGGGAGAGATATGGGTCTGCATTATTCTGTTATGGAGAGAAATATGGGTCAGCATTATTCTGTTATGGAGAGAAATATGGGTCTGCATTATTCTGTTATGGAGAGAAATATGGGTCTGCATTATTCTGTTATGGAGAGAAATATGGGTCTGCATTATTATGTTATGGAGAGAGATATGGGTCTGCATTATTCTGTTATGGGGAGAGAAATATGGGTCTGCATTATTCTTTATGGAGAGAAATATGGGTCTGCATTATTCTGTTATGGAGAGAGATATGGGTCTGCATTATTCTGTTATGGAGAGAGATATGGGTCTGCATTATGGTGTTATGGAGAGATATGGGTCTGCATTATGGTGTTATGGAGAGAGATATGGGTCTGCATTATGGTGTTATGGAGAGAGATATGGGTCTGCATTATGGTGTTATGGTCAGAGATATGGGTCTGTATTATGGTGTTATGGAGAGATATGGGTCTGCATTATGGTGTTATGGAGAGAGATATGGGTCTGCATTATTCTGCTATGGAGAGAGTTATGGGTCTGCATTATTCTGTTATGGAGAGAAATATGGGTCTGCGTTATTCTGTTATGGAGAGAGATATGGGTCTGCATTATTCTGCTATGGAGAGAGTTATGGGTCTGCATTATTCTGTTATGGAGAGAGTTATGGGTCTGCATTATTCTGTTATGGAGAGAAATATGGGTCTGCGTTATTCTGTTATGGAGAGAGATATGGGTCTGCATTATTCTGCTATGGAGAGAGTTATGGGTCTGCATTATTCTGTTATGGAGAGAGTTATGGGTCTGCATTATTCTGCTATGGAGAGAGTTATGGGTCTGCATTATTCTGCTAAATAATCTGTTATTTTGTCCTTCATTATACACGGTATGTAAGCAGTTTATACAGGTTCTTTCTGGTGCTGGGAAATCAGATGATTGTGTCCTCTGTGTGAGTGTGTGTGACCTGCTTCTGAGCAACATGCAAGGTGATAAACATCTGCCAAAATAGCAGAGCCTCATTAACGCATTAGAATATTGCACACGCACACACAGTTTGTTAGTTAGCTGCAGCGTGAACAACCTTCTACATGGATCATTAAACCATCAGACCTAGATGATAAACCTGATGGGTGTCTCAGAGACAGTCACGTCAGCCGTACACCTCATATACCCAGCTTATCCACACAGAAGTCTGTGGCTTTCCTTCATCTAGGGTTACTTTGTACATTTTATTCACCTTGAAGTCCCTTCATGTTATTTTTGGGAATTTCATAATTTTTTGGTTTAACACACCCCAAAGAGTTTCAGGTTGAGTGATGGTACCTGCTTTTTTTTCACCTTAATAGACTCAAGTTAGGTCAAACCACTCTGTATGTCATGCTAGCGTTATTCAACACACCATACAGTTGAGGGGTTCAGTCAGTCAGTCAAACTTACCCTTTTCTTCAGAGCCTCCAGGGACTCAAACTCCAGACGTGACAGTTTGATCTGGATGTGTTTGGGGACATCTGGGATCACAAAGGCCAGGATGAACTTGGAGGCCAAGAGGAAGTGCTGCAACCACAACAGCAGACAGAGGAACAACAGGGAAGTATGGGGAGACTTTAGGACATGTAACAGGAAAAGTAGACGTGTATTATGATGTTATATTGTACTGAGAAACTATATTTCTCTATTATCCTAGAATTCAGAAACAGAAATATATATAGTTGATATAAAGAATAGTTTTAAACTGATTGAACAGATGCAACGTGATTCGCTGCTGAAGTGAAACATCACAACACAATCTAAACTGCTCTGGAGACAAACAAACACCATCACCGACCGCTGTCCAATCATTGACATTACTAAACTAGACAATCATTGGTGTCAGGTGTGATATCCCTCTAAACAGCTGGTTAATGTTCCTATCTACCAGGCTGGTCTTCTTTCATCTGTATATGCTGGATGGAACTTGTGAATTTTGTATTGTCATTTGTAGTCTACTCTATTTAAACATGTACATGATACTGCAACAACGTTTCCCCAATGGGACAACAACGTCAGTCAAGTTAACCAGAACATTCCCTGTTCTTTCAGAACTAGCTCCATTCCTTCTCAGAGCGAGGCTAACAACAAGCAGCTGACCTGACCCACACAGTCTGAAAACAGTCCTGTTTTCACGTGAAACCTGCGTCAGGTAAAAGTACGAACGAACCCGTACAACCATAAATACGCCAAACCATAGAATCATTATTTGTATTTTATTTTTTATTTGTCCGTTATTTTCCCAGATATAATGCTGAAAGGGTTAACATTTAAGAGATCACACCTCTTAACTAAGGACCAGATAATCAAAGAATGTCTTGAAATACTGTAAGCAAAACAGGAGACTACAGGGTGACAAACATGCAGTAAGACCCTGCTGATTATTCTGTGTGAGAGTTAAGAAGCTGAAGACCCTTCTGGACCCTAACTCTTTAAATCAGCCCCTAAGCAGTTCACTGGAGCTCAATATTAAACTGTAATGGTAAAGACAGGCAAGAGGGCTTTTCTGAAAATACAATCCCAATCTCTCAAAAGGAAGAGAGAAGAGAGTGCTGTGAATACAGAAAGTACAACACTGGCCCACCCTCCTCCCTCTGAGGTGATTGGAGGAGACAGATGAACAGCAGACAAAGGGGAAGTGGGGTGAGGACGACTTGTGGCAAAGAGCACACCTGTTATCTTCACAGCCCCTCTGAGGTGAGGTAAGATAAGGTGTGAGACACAGAGGTAGCAACCTGACCAATATCCAACACATACATCATTTTTTTCTCAATACATTTTTTACGGCCGAGAGAAGTGTACTTCGAACTGCATGACCAGAAACCAGCTTTATTACTCTGAATCGATGCCAACACACTGCTATGCAAAGCAGGTCTGTCATTGCTGGAGAATTGCCAGCTGCCACAACACGCTGTACCTCATCAGTATGTGCCAGCCGAAATTCCATCGGATTCAGCCACCACTTTCATCGCAGTAAAAGGCTTCATACATGTTAGGCCTGACAAATGTTGTCGACTGAAAACTTCCAAATACTGTTATTACAGGCTATTTTCTCCTATGGAAAGTGTTCTTCAGATAGGTGGTTTGGGCTAGAAGGATGGGGAGGTGTGTGTGGCGCTCCATCTCTCCTTCAGCCGTACACTACTTTATTACAGACAATTGTGTATCCCAATTGGCAACATAATACCTTTATAGTACACTACTTTTGACCAGGGCCTCTCAGGGGTAGTGCACAATGTAGGGAAAAGGGGGCCATTTGGGATGCAGAAAATGTGAGCTAAGTAGTAGAATTTACAGTATAGCGAATGTAAAAGGGCGAAGGGAGTCCAGTCTGTCTGGCCTCAACGCTGACTGAGCTTGTTACACTGATTGAAATGCAACATTAAAGACACCACAGCCTTTTAGCTGATTGGTACTTGACAGTAGGAGTTTATGGGCATTTAGAGAGATAGGGTTGGCTTGGCACACATTGGAAAACCAAAGAACACTAACAAATTCAAATGTTAGTTGAAAGGGGTACATTTCATCTTGATGCCCTGACTCAATATCAAACTACTTCTCTATGATGCTCTGACTCAATATCAAACTACTTCTCTATGATGCCCTGACTCAATATCAAACTACTTCTCTATGATGCCCTGACTCAATATCAAACTACTTCTCTATGATGCTCTGACTCAATATCAAACTACTTCTCTATGATGCCCTGACTCAATATCAAACTACTTCTCTATGATGCTCTGACTCAATATCAAACTACTTCTCTATGATGCCCTGACTCAATATCAAACTACTTCTCTATGATGCTCTGACTCAATATCAAACTACTTCTCTATGATGCCCTGACTCAATATCAAACTACTTCTGATGCTATCAATATCAAACTACTTCTCTATCAATATCAAACTACTTCTCTATGATGCTGACTGACTCAATATCAAACTACTTCTCTATGATGCTCTGGATGCCTGACTGATGCTCAAATATCAAACTACTTCTCTATGATGCTGACTGACTCAATATCAAACTACTTCTCTATGATGCTGACTGACTCAATATCAAACTACTTCTCTATGATGACTCAATAAAACAGTGCAGAAGAGGCCCTGACTCAATATCAAACTACTTCTCTGAGACAGTACCAATATCAAACTACTTCTCTATGATGCTCTGACTCAATATCAAACTACTTCTCTATGATGCTAAACAGTGCATGGCAATCTAGTGGCAATCTGTTTTTGTACCAAAATCCCTTCTGCTCAGTATTCACCCCATGTAGCTGGGGCCAGAACTGCACTGCCTTGTTCATTTAGCAAATTAGCATTTCAATCCACCTTGATTCCAACTGATCGGGAGTCATTTTTAACCATTTATTCTGTGAAGCGGCACGAACAGAATTTCTTAATCTAACTTTTCACGTCGGGGGTTTGTGAATAGATCTCGTCTGAAAGGCGGCCATTGGTGGCTTGCCATAAACACTTGGACATGTTGCGGAGACATGGTTCTGCAGTAACCCTTGGGACAGCCAACTGCAGAGTGAGAATGAGCCTCATGGAGCACTGTGCATTCACACAATGTGACAGGCCAGAGTCTGGCAGCAGACTGTGTGTTCTAGGATATGAGACTAATGCAGAAAGAGGTGGCACGTCTCCCACATGAGAATCAATGATTACATCAAGATGATTCATACCAAGTTACTTCAGCTCGATCCAATTTCCGTTTATTGATCTCGAGGCAGGTACTGTTTCCTCTACTGTTCCTCGATGTACCGCGAGGTCGGTGTGAGACCTGTTCCTCTGGGCCCTGGTCAAAAGTAATGCTCTATATAGGGAACATGGTGCTATTTGGGACGCACCCAAGGCATTGATGGGCAGAGGAGACAGGGAGGGTTGTGGAGAGGTCTCCAGGCCTGCAGAGATTATTCAGTACAGCAGGCAGGTAGCTTCAATAAGACTAGACTGGAGTCATATATAGTAGAAGAATAGCATTGAACAGGACTACAAAGGGCTGTAAATAGAGATGCCAGTCAGCAGGGGGGCACAGCTTCACACAGAGCTGATGCACACTACATTAATACACAGGTTCAGTCCCAAATGGCACCATATTCCATATATAGTGTACTACTTTTGACCTGTGACCTATGGGCCCTGGTCAAAAGTAGTGCACTAAATAGGGAATATGGTGGGATTCAGGGCACAGTATCTGAGTCAATGCACAGATATGACTAGAGCTAGCACTAGGCTGATCGTGCTCTACAGAATAGAAAAGGAGACCACAACAATGGTGACAGAATCAGACATTCAGTTACTGGGTACAAAGGGTTCTGGACTTCAACAACACACACCACAGACTACATCACAGTGGCTTCAGAGGACAATAGCTGATTTCCCTTTGGCAAAGCAAACCGTGAGGGAGAAAGATAGACAGCGTTGTTAGGAGCCAAACACATAAAGCCATCTGCATTATACCAGGCAGCGTTATCATATTTCAGCATTATAAAGGACCAAGGCAAGAAGGGACGGCTAAGGAACGGTCTATTTTGTTGTTGTCATTTAGCAGATGCTCTTATCCAGAGCGACTTACAGGAGCAATTAGGGTTAAGTGCCTCGCTCTAGAGCACCGACAGATTTTTCACCTAGTTGGCTAGGGGATTCGAACCAGCAACCTTTCGTTTACCTCGCTATACATTCTGACATCTCTCGACTCTGTCATAGTACTAAACACTTCCTAATAACCATCTTTAAGGGCCGTCCTCACCTAGGACGATGACTATAACAAAATCTATCAAGATACAAATCTAAAATTATCATTCTAGTTAATGTCCTAGGTGTGGACGGCCCTTAACGCTGCAGTGAATATCAAGCCTACTTGGGTAGCCTAGTGGTTAGAGTGTTGGACTAGTAACCGGAAGGCTGCAAGTTCAAACACCCAAGCTAACAAGGTACAAATCTGTCATTCTGCCCCTGAACAGGCAGTTAACCCACTGTTCCTAGGCCGTCATTGAAAATAAGAATTTGTTCTTAACTGACTTGCCTAGTTAAATAAAGGTAAAATTTAAAAATTACAATTAAAATCTACAGTGCGAGTTCAATTTCAGTTCATCCCCATGAAAATAATAGCCCCTCTCCCACTTCCTTCATTATCACTCATGTTGTGAAATACCAACCATATGGGGTTTTGCGGCACAATTCAGATATCGTCGGCACACTAGTGTTATGGATCTGTGACACCCTCCTGCTATTCTGGCTGTTACACAGTAAGAGTGGTTAATAAGACCATACACAGTCTGCAGTAGAGTTGGGCTGCATACACTCCCATTATGTCCCATCTTAAGAAGTCGTCTCCACCTGCGTCCTTGATCGTCAGCAGGCTAAACGGACATCTTCACCTCTGCAGTAGCGGTGTGCCAGCCCAGCTTCTGTATCTAGACAGAGGTACTTAATACTCTACCATACATCACAACTCCCCTTCCTCTCTCCTCTGTGTCAACCTTTATGTGAGATAAATCACCAGGTCAGACAGAGCAAACCGAGTGAGTGACTGACCGTCCTCTCCTCTCCCAGACATCCTCTATGCATCCCCCAGACAGGTCATTAGTATTTCATCCTGGGTTGTGAGTTACAGGACAAACCTCTGTCAGAGTTGTCACTGGATGTTCTGTTTCTGTCCACACACACACACACACACACACACACACACACGTTTCCATTAGCCGGCTTTCGGAATTTAAAAAAATGAAAAGCCAACAAATAAAATTAGAAAGGCCAATTTTACATTTTTCAGCTAAATGTTCTGGTCTGTTGCATAAGATTCATTGCTTTTTAACCTTTTTTTCTCTATTGTCCCAAAACTGTCCCAGGGTCTGTTTGGGCTATTTTGTTTTTCGACAAGCTGACCAATAGAATAGGTCAATTCTTTTTACTATGGGGGATAGTAGATTGACATAGGCGGCGAGCCCATAATGCTAGGGGAAGCTAAGCTTTCCCTAAGTAAATTGAAATCAATTGCCAAAATGATAGCCTAATTAGCCTGCAATACAGAAATAAAAGCATTCAAAATAGGCAACTAAATCATGATTTAGCCACAGAGGACCATTAGCTTCCCCTAGTCTTGTTGTTTTAAATCTCATTGCCTACAAGTCGGAAGGAAAGGCAGCTCGCGCAATTTAGGCTGTGCACGTTGCAAATATCAAATAGATGATTGTTGACTTGCGACTGTCAAGGAAAAGTAGAAGACCAGCAAGCCATATCGCAATAATTATAAATTAAATTGCGGGGAAACATAGTTTGGAAAGCAAATGGCTATTGCTGTAAAGAGAAGACAATGAAAATACTCAAATCTGTCTTTTAGTTGAGCGAACAACAGTAGGCCTATAGTCTATCTTATTGGCACCAGTATATCCCTGGTGAGTGCGCACTGCGCATATTCACTCTATCAGTGCCACTTTAAAGTTAGTTATCGGACAACAGTTTCCTGCTCCAGCTTAGATGGACGTCATATTCTATTTGTCTCCCCTGATAGTAGGACCATTATATGGACAACGTCATTTTAATTGATTGTTTATCAGTGTTGGCAGAGTTTGTCTGATTAAAAAGATTTTGCTTCGGTCTCCAGCAGGGCTGGTGTTGTGCCTAAAATCTCCCCTGCCAGAATCCCCCCCAACACCTCTTCGCGTGAACACGCACACACTCAATTCTTCATTGCTGCGACTTGAGATTTCTGATCACATTAGGCTGCGTTTCATTTTATTTTTTATGGCAGTTTGATCGCGGGGGAGGATCTAGTCATGTCTGCAGTTTTCAGTTTGGCTATTTGTTTCAAGTGTATTAGTCTACAAATAAATCTCTTTGCCAAAATTCATCATCTCTCCCATGTCTTATTCAACTAGTAGTTGTTCTGAAATGTTTACTGCTTGTCTGTAATATAATATACTCCCTTTACTCTGTAATATACTCCCTTGTCTGTAATATACTCCCTTTACTCCCTTGTCTGTAATATACTCCCTTGTCTGTAATATACTCCCTTTACTCCCTTGTCTGTAATATACTCCCTTTACTCCCTTGTCTGTAATATACTCCACTCCCTTGTCTGTAATATACTCCCTTGTCTGTAATATACTCCCTTGTCTGTAATATACTCCCTTTACTCCCTTGTCTGTAAGATACTCCCTTTACTCCCTTGTCTGTAAGATACTCCCTTTACTCCTTTGTCTGTAATATACTCCCTTTACTCCCTTGTCTGTAAGATACTCCCTTTACTCCCTTGTCTGTAATATACTCCCTTTACTCCCTTGTCTGTAATATACTCCCTTTGTCTGTAAGATACTCCCTTGTCTGTAATATACTCCTTTACTCCCTTGTCTGTAATATACTCCCTTTACTCCCTTGTCTGTAATATACTCCCTTTACTCCCTTTGTCTGTAATATACTCCCTTGTCTGTAATATACTCCCTTTACTCCCTTGTCTGTAATATACTCCCTTGTCTGTAATATACTCCCTTGTCTGTAATATACTCCCTTTACTCCCTTGTCTGTAATATACTCCCTTTACTCCCTTGTCTGTAATATACTCCCTTTACTCCCTTGTCTGTAATATACTCCCTTTACTCCCTTGTCTGTAATATACTCCCTTTACTCCCTTGTCTGTAAGATACTCCCTTTACTCCCTTGTCTGTAATATACTCCCTTTACTCCCTTGTCTGTAATATACTCCCTTTACTCCCTTGTCTGTAAGATACTCCCTTTACTCCCTTGTCTGTAATATACTCCCTGTTACTCCCTCCCTTGTCTGTAATATACTCCTTTACTCCCTTGTCTGTAATATACTCCCTTTACTCCTTCTGTATACTCCCTTGTCTGTAATATACTCCCTTTACTCCCTTGTCTGTAAGATACTCCCTTTACTCCCTTGTCTGTAATATACTCCTTTACTCCCTTGTCTGTAATATACTCCCTTTACTCCTTGTCTGTAATATACTCCCTTTCTGTAAGATACTCCCTTGTCTGTAATATACTCCCTTTCTGTAATATACTCCCTCCCTTGTCTGTAATATACTCCCTTTACTCCCTTGTCTGTAATATACTTGTCCTCCTTGTCTTATACTTTACCCTTTACTCCCTTTGTCTGTAATATACTCCCTTTACTCCCTTGTCTGTAATATACTCCTTTACTCCCTTGTCTGTAATATACTCCCCTTGTCTGTAATATACTCCCTTTACTTGTCTGTAATATACTCCCTTTACTCCCTTGTCTGTAATATACTCCCTTTACTCCCTTGTCTGTAATATACTCCCTTTACTCCCTTGTCTGTAAGATACTCCCTTGTCTGTAATATACTCCCTTTACTCCCTTGTCTGTAATATACTCCCTTTACTCCCTTGTCTGTAATATACTCCCTTTACTCCCTTGTCTGTAATATACTCCCTTTACTCCCTTGTCTGTAATATACTCCCTTTACTCCCTTGTCTGTAATATACTCCCTTTACTCCCTTGTCTGTAATATACTCCCTTTACTCCCTTGTCTGTAATATACTCCCTTTACTCCCTTGTCTGTAATATACTCCCTTTACTCCCTTGTCTGTAAGATACTCCCTTTACTCCCTTGTCTGTAATATACTCCTTTACTCCCTTGTCTGTAATATACTCCCTTTACTCCTGTAATATACTTGTCTGTAATATACTCCCTTTACTCCCTTGTCTGTAAGATACTCCCTTTACTCCCTTGTCTGTAATATACTCTGTAATATACCCCTTTACTCCCTTGTCTGTAATATACTCCTTTACTCCCTTGTCTGTAAGATACTCCCTTTACTCCCTTGTCTGTAATATACTCCCTTGTCTGTAAGATACTCCCTTTACTCCCTTGTCTGTAATATACTCCCTTTACTCCTTGTCTGTAATATACTCCCTTTACTCCCTTGTCTGTAAGATACTCCCTTTACTCCCTTGTCTGTAATATACTCCCTTGTCTGTAATATACTCCCTTTACTCCCTTGTCTGTAATATACTCCCTTGTCTTAATATACTCCCTTGTCTGTAATATAACCACATTAATTATTCAATATACTTTTACTTTGTCTGTAATATACCCCTTTACTTTGTCTGTATATAACACACATTTTATTCATTTTAGTGCCTATCCTGAAAGTTTGTTCTATAGAAAGTATTTGACTGTTGTGAGCCACAGAAAGTATTTGACTATAGCCACAAAATTAAGGAAATTAGAAAGGGGTGGGGATTTCAGCCAGAAAATACACTTGAAACAAATAGCCAAACGAAAACTGCAGATATTACTAGTGCCCCCCCCCGGGATCAAACCGACATAAAAAAAATCAAATGAAACGCAGCCTAACTGATCAGAAATCTCAACTAGCAAGCAAGTCGCAGCAATGAAGAATGGAGTGTGTGCGCATTCACGTGGAGGGGTGTGTTCTGGCAGGGGGCAGGTTTTCGGCACAACACTAATCAACTAATCGGGACCTCCTATGCGCTTGCTCGTTCACAAATATGTTTAATGTGTGTTATAGTAAAGCACAAAGGCAGCTCCTGAGTTTCAAGTTTGGGGAAGTTTACAATCTATCCTACCATTTCTACCAACCTGCGTGACAGTTAGGATTATTTTTATATGCACATTTTCATGGAACAGTTTCATTTCAATAAATACAATTGTAATTTCTCAAAATCATTGCCACGTGGTTAATCATAGAAATCTGGAGTGAAATGCTAAATATGTCAAAAGAGTGCCAGCCTCCGCCACATGGACACACTGTGATCCATTGGTGGCTAAAGAAGAGCGCATTGAACTCAGAGATAGGCCTACTGCTGCATTGGCCTATAGGCTATATCTTCCATCATCAACTAAGTACATTTCATAGGCCTAAAGCTGACAAATAAAAACAGTAGAAAATATCCTGATTAAAATGTTGGTTCTTTCAATCACATTAATCTCTGCTCCGCCTGTCTGCCTCCCTTTCTGTCTGTCTTGACTTAGGCTATTGGTAGAGAAGTTGTATGAACATTGTATCAAATCATCAACTGGGTCTGGCCAAAAGCTGTTGATAGGGAACTTGCAACACTGTATCAACTAGCCTATTCCAGCACCTTGAAGTTTCTGTGCCAGTGAACTCCGGACAGACAGCTGTGTTTTTTAATGACGTTTCCACTAGCTATATGGGATCATCAGATCATGATATTTCGCTTTTTCACACCAACGCTTGGTGATTATCGAGGCCGGGAGTGTTGGAAAGATTTTTCTAATTCTGAGGAACTATCTTTCACAATGGATGTTAAAAACAAACAGACTTCGTTGACAATGTGAGGCGAAGAAAACATGACTGAGTGTAACGGCGTTCTTCGTTTGTAGAAAGAGAGTCGGACCGAAATGCAGCGTGGTGGTTACTCATGTCTTTAATAAATGAAGAGCGATACATGAAATAACTTATACAAAAGCAAAACAACAAATGGAACGTGAAAACCTAATACAGCCTATCTGGAGAAACTACACAGAGACAGGAACAATCACCCACGAAATACAAAGTGAAACCCAGGCTACCTAAATACGGTTCCCCATCAGAGACAACAAGAATCACCTGACACCTGATTGAGAACCGCCTCAGGCAGCCAAGCCTATACTAGACACCCCCTAATCAACCACAATCCCAATGCCTACAAAAACCCCAATACGACAATACAATAACCCCATGTCACACCCTGGCCTGAACAAATAATTAAAGAAAACACAAAATACTAAGACCAAGGTGTGACACTGAGGAGCTCAGCTTATTATTTAAGAACATGAAACTCACGCCCCACCTATGCATCTACTAGTGATTTTGCTGTTGGTCAGTCGTCGTTGGCTGAGAAAAAGTTAAATGTGGACAGTTATTCTAACGTATTCAAAGTGCGCGGTAAGGACACACGTCATTGCATCCTCCACCTGCATGTTCTGTTCAAATGAATTACCATCATCTAAAATGTGATTTCTGTCATTCTGAGCACCGTGGGCAGACACCCTAATCATATTGGACCAGTACATTTCTCAAATGTCTGTTACTTAAATGAAAATGCTGTAGGTCAAATGTCTGGCACCACATTTTCATAACGGAAACCCTGACACACACACAGAGAGAGCTTAGGTAACATTTTCTAAAAATGTGTCACTGTTTGATAGCGAGAAATAAATGTACATATTTAAATCAAAACAGCAAAGTAAAAGCCACACCAGATGCAGTGTTCAGGGATTAAGTTGGTAAACAGCACACATCCCAAATGTCACCCTATTCCCTACATAGTGCACTACTTTTACTCTCTGACTCCTGCCTTTAACCCTCATGGAGAAAGTGACAACAAAGACTACTGATGTGTTTTACTAGCATAAATAGTATAGGCTTTATCTGGGAATAGGATGGAAGGTAAAACATAAATATTTCCTCCCGATTTCTCCTTGTTCCGTGGAATGTTTATTCCATCTAAATTTTAAAAAGTATAGTCAGTCTGTGCTTTGGTCTACGGATAATGCATGAAAGGGTAGATTAACATTAACTATAATTCTATTACATAATCTGTGCAAATGTACAAACACATTCAACTTGACAATGACAACAGCATTTTAGTGTGTGCAAACTTGGTGTAATAATCTTTACATGTAGGCTAATCATTACATCTAGGAATGTTCCATCAATCCAATGTCTAGTGACCGCTAGACTGGGATCAGTGCATCAGAGAGGCAGAGGTTGGAGAGAATGCCTGGCCTGGATGCCCTGACTGCCAAGGCATCATCAAGTGTTTCAATTACTCCTCATCCTCAGCCTTCTCTTCTCTCTCCCCTCCTTCCGACCGTCTCTGTGTCCGTGGCTCGGCTACCCTGTTGCCTGGTTACTGCTCTGTGAGTATGCCATGCTGTACAGTAATTACCCAGGTATCACCTGCTCAACAATGAGCCCTGTCCCAGCCAATCACAGACAGGACAGAGGAATAACAGCTAGCCAGGAGAGCGAGACAGACAGAGCCGAAGGGCCCTCGTAACATTTTGCATTGACTAGACTGAGTCCATGGCCTTTAAAACACAAACTTATGCAAGGTAGATCACATATATGGAAGTTAGCCTATCAATGCGCCATTATATGGTGGTGAAGAAATCCAATTCCACAAGATTTTCTCATTTTCTCATTTGATGCTTGTTTTTTTAAATTGGGGTGGTTCAGTATTTTCCCCAGTCTCCTCCTATATGATCCAGTGGTCTGGTCCCCACTCTCCTCCTATATGATCCAGTGGTGGTCCCCACTCTCCTCCAGTGGTCTGGTCCCCATATGATCCAGTGGTTTTGGTCCCCACTCTCCTCCTATATGATCCAGTGGTCTGGTCCCCACTCTCCTCCTATATGATCCAGTGGTCTGGTCCCCACTCTCCTCCTATATGATCCAGTGGTCTGGTCCCCACTCTCCTCCTATATGATCCAGTGGTCTGGTCCCCACTCTCCTCCTATATGATCCAGTGGTCTGGTCCCCACTCTCCTCCTATATGATCCAGTGGTCTGGTCCCCACTCTCCTCCTATATGATCCAGTGGTCTGGTCCCCACTCTCCTCCTATATGATCCAGTGGTCTGGTCCCCACTCTCCTCCTATATGATCCAGTGGTCTGGTCCCCACTCTCCTCCTATATGATCCAGTGGTCTGGTCCCCACTCTCCTCCTATATGATCCAGTGGTTTGGTCCCCACTCTCCAGTGGTCTGGTCCCCACTCTCCTCCTATATGATCCAGTGGTCTGGTCCCCACTCTCCTCCTATATGATCCAGTGGTCTGGTCCCCCCAGATCTCCTCTATATGATCCAGTAGTCTGTTCCCCACTCTCCTCCTATATGGTCCGGTGGTCTGGTCCCCACTCTCCTCCTATATGATCCAGTGGTCTGGTCCCCACTCTCCTCCTATATGATCCAGTGGTCTGGTCCCCACTCTCCTCCTATATGATCCAGTGGTCTGGTCCCCACTCTCCTCCTATATGATCCAGTGGTCTGGTCCCCAGTCTCCTCCTATATGATCCAGTGGTCTGGTCCCACAACACAAGTCACTGCACTATAGTACTGTCTGCACCTCAAAGGTGAAATGAGGTATTGTACAGCAGCAACATATCACTCTGTGTCGTAGAGCTGGATTGACTCAGAAATACCTGTTCTCTGTATCTTAGAGCAGGACTGACATCCCTGACAGAAGGCACTAGAGGCCCTAATAGCCATATCCTGCTCTGCTTCCTGTAACTGGCTTGGTTATTATGGCAGCATTCTAAATGGTACACTATTTCCCTATAGTGCACTACATTTTACCATGGCCCATAGGGGAGTATATGGAATAGGGTGCCATTTGGGATGCAGGCTATATGTGCGCAACATTGACTGCCTCTGTAGCACGACTCATAGTATATAATCTAGATATTCATAGAATAGAATCTAGATATTCATAGAATAGAATCTAGATATTTACAGCCTCTGCCACAGTGTATCATGTGGATCAGTGATTCATGAATATTTCTCAAATCGTTTCTGCCAGATATTTTGCGGTGATTATGTATTGACAACGTTCAATGAATACATAAACAAACAATGCATCCAGAAAGGATCAGTGTGTGTGTACCCTGTCCCTGCATGCTGAATAGCAGGGCTGGTTCTGCTGCTCCAGTCTGTAATGGACTGAATCATCTGGCAGGGAGACGCCAACCCACAGATCTACAGGAAATGTGCTGCTTGGCAGCAGTGTGAAACATGCCTGGATGTACAATAAGCTAGTGAGGTAGGTTCATCTCTCTCAGCTACTACCCTCACTTCTCCTTCTCTTGCAACCTTGTGCTCTCTCCTATTTCTCTCTCTTGTTTTCTTTATCCCTCCCTCACGATCCCTCTCCTTCTCATGCGCAGACAACCAGACAGTAATCCAGTCTGATAACCCCCGTGCTGTAGATTTGTGTGACATCACATGTTCTACAGAGTGAGGTGGATCGCAGAGACAGAGAGAAAATAAGCCCTGATCCACCCTGCTCTCTGCAGCAGCTCACCTCCGTGCCAACTTCAGCCTGAGCCACTGAGGTTAGAGGTCACGGCATTATATTACCACACAGCATCAAGGCCTGAGCAGCCGAGCACAGAGCCCAAGCACGGAGTATACAGGCCACACACGCTCTTCATTCTCACAGGGTGGTCAGGGCAACTCCCTGGGCGCTGGAGACATACAGTATGTGCAGGAGGAGGTGTGTTGTATTTACTGCTGCCTATCTGGATGTCCATGATTCTGTCTGTATTGCTGCTGGTCTGTATTAGCTGGTGCAAAGACAGGAAATCAATAAATGCACAAATCTGAAGTGTTTGAACCGCAGTAAAGGGATTGTCATACGCAGTTAGTATTAAGAGAACTGGTTTACTTGCTCTGCGGCAGTTCTGTAGACAAATGCAACAACTATTTTCAACCAAACATGCACCCATGACCTCGTTTCAAATCCATAAAAATACAATGTTGTTTAGCATATAGATAAAACACACTAGAATGGCCTCTAAGGACTAATAAAATAAGTGTATTCTATCCTAATGAACTACCTCTCCTCTGCTTCAGGCCCCCTCTGCTCTTTTTTTGTCTTAGTTATTTTAAGCATTTTCTCTCGAGGGCTGGAGGTGCACGCGGAGGATGTTGTACAACGAGCTCCCCCAATTGGGATCCTAACAAACGTGGACTGACTGGAGTTATTCTGGGTCTGGAAGCTCTAACAGTGCATCTTCCACACATACCTCCCCCACTAACACAGGTCCTATCTATTGGCCTACCCTCTGTACTCTTACCTGCTTACAGCTGCACTCAAAGACACAGTGGAGGAGACAAGACCTACAGTACAGCCAGGACATAAACACCCTGTCATCATCATCTTTACACACGCTACCAAAGCAGCAAGGATGGAGCTCTCATTCTATGACTCTCTGGCACCATCTGCTGGCCAGCCTGCTTCAACTCTATTCTGCTGGCCAGCCTGCTTCAACTCTATTCTGCTGGCCAGCCTGCTTCAACTCTATTCTGCTGGCCAGCCTGCTTCAACTCTATTCTGCTGGCCAGCCTGCTTCAACTCTATTCTGCTGGCCAGCCTGCTTCAACTCTATTCTGCTGGCCAGCCTGCTTCAACTCTATTCTGCTGGCCAGCCTGCTTCAACTCTATTCTGCTGGCCAGCCTGCTTCAACTCTATTCTGCTGGCCAGCCTGCTTCAAATCTATTTAGGCGCAAGAAGCACCAAAACAGACACAATCTTGGAAATAAGTTTCATTCGATTTTAAAATGAGTAGGAAATGATTGCACACATGTGTGTGAAGAGTGAGAGGTGTGAAAATGGTACAGTACCTCGAAGCCCACCACCCACATTATGAGCTGTGTCTCTGACTCTGGGAAGTAGGACTTGACTTGGGGGGACATGCCAATCAAGGCACAGTTGGTCACCACGGCGATCACACTCATGGCCTCAAAGGCAAGCTGGAAGAAAAGAAAACACAGGAACTTTCCCCTCTGACTGGTCTCCCTTTCCTTCCTATCCACCACAGTTCAAAACAATCATCACAGTTAGACATTAACCTTTTTATCCTTGAAAACTTATCTCCTTTAATTATCAAATAAAGTCAATCAAACCAACCAACCACACTAAATGTACTATAGAGAACTAAACAGAGTAGAAAGAGCTATTAGGTCAGCCTTACCTGCCACACCCCTATATTGGCTGCAGGCTCAGAGAAGGGTCTTTTGAACACCTTGCACATCTTGAAGGCATCCGAGTAGACCTCTGTGACGTTGTTGAGCACCACCAGCACCGCGGCCAGAGGGTAGACACAGGAGAACAGACTGACATAGCCAAACAGCAGGAACAGCTCCAGGTAGTCATCAAATGTTCCCTGAATAGAACACAACAGAGTTTATACAGATTCATGAGGTTAGACTAGAGCATTACAATACCCACTTCAGCCACTGGACTCTTCATCTATGTCTGTCTAAACACTGCAGTAACATTTCACTTGATGGGGGTATTCTGTGTATAAGGAAAGCATAAAAGCATAACCAATCAAGACAGTGGTTAAGAGCGTTGGGCCAGAAACCGAAAGGTTACTGGTTCGAATCCCCAATCCGACTAGGTGAAAAATCTGTCGATGTGCCCTTGAGCAAGGAATGAACCCTAATTGCTCCTGTAAGTCGCTCTGGATGAGAGAGTCTGCTAAATGACTCAAATGTATTGTAAAGATACTGCAACGAACATGAAGGTATCATTCACATTCATCACAACCTTCCTAGTTACACATTCATTCCCCCATAACTTGAGTCCTGCAACTCACCAGGTAGGTGCTCATGTCTGCCTCCAGCTTGACCTGCTCAGAGAGGGGCAGCTCCTTGTCTTCCATGGTTTTTATCATCCTCTTATGGGCCTTCTTGTTTCTCCTCCTCTGGAGCCAGTAGGGCAGGAAGGCCTCCATGATCTGGTTCAGGATCTGAGACGTTATCAGCAGCGTGGCCAGACTCTGAAAGGAAATTAAAGAGGATATTGATAGTAGATAGTAGTAGCATCAGTAGTATGAGTAGCAGCAGTAGTGTGAGTAGTAGTAGTAGTATGAGTAGCAGCAGTAGTATGAGTAGCAGCAGTAGTATGAGTAGCAGCAGTAGTATGAGTAGCAGCAGCAGTATGAGTAGCAGCAGCAGTATGAGTAGCAGTAGTATGAGTAGCATCAGTAGTATGAGTAGTAGCAGTAGTATGAGTAGTAGCAGTAGTAACAGTAGCAGTAGTATGAGTAGCAGCAGTAGTATGAGTAGTAGCAGTAGTATGAGTAGCAGCAGCAGTATGAGTAGTAGCAGTAGTATGAGTAGTAGCAGTAGTATGAGTAGCAGTAGTATGAGTAGCATCAGTAGTATGAGTAGCAGCAGTAGTATGAGTAGTAGCAGTAGTATGAGTAGTAGTATGAGTAGCAGCAGCAGTATGAGTAGTAGCAGCAGTAGTATGAGTAGCAGCAGTAGTATGAGTAGTAGTATGAGTAGCAGCAGCAGTATGAGTAGTAGCAGTAGTATGAGTAGTAGTATGAGTAGCAGCAGTAGTATGAGTAGTAGTATGAGTAGCAGCAGCAGTATGAGTAGTAGCAGTAGTATGAGTAGCAGCAGTAGTATGAGTAGTAGTATGAGTAGCAGCAGCAGTATGAGTAGTAGCAGTAGTATGAGTAGTAGTATGAGTAGCAGCAGCAGTATGAGTAGTAGTATGAGTAGCAGCAGCAGTATGAGTAGCAGCAGTAGTATGAGTAGTAGTATGAGTAGCAGCAGTAGTATGAGTAGTAGTATGAGTAGCAGCAGTAGTATGAGTAGTAGTATGAGTAGCAGCAGTAGTATGAGTAGTAGTATGAGTAGCAGCAGTAGTATGAGTAGCAGCAGTAGTATGAGTAGCAGCAGTAGTATGAGTAGCAGCAGTAGTATGAGTAGCAGCAGTAGTATGAGTAGCAGCAGTAGTATGAGTAGCAGCAGTAGTATGATTAGTATGAGTAGTAGCAGTAGTAACAGTAGCAGTAGTATGAGTAGTAGCAGTAGTATGAGTAGTAGCAGTAGTAACAGTAGTAACAGTAGCAGTAGTATGAGTAGCAGCAGTAGTATGAGTAGTAGTATGAGTAGCAGCAGCAGTATGAGTAGTAGCAGTAGTATGAGTAGCAGCAGTAGTATGAGTAGCAGCAGTAGTATGAGTAGCAGCAGTAGTATGAGTAGTAGCAGCAGTAGTATGAGTAGCAGCAGCAGTAGTATGAGTAGCAGCAGTAGTATGAGTAGCAGTAGTATGAGTAGTAGCAGCAGCAGTAGTAGCATTGGTACCAATAGCAGTAGCAGAGTAAGTAGTAGCAGCACCAATAGCAGTAGTTGCAGTAGCAGCAACAGCAGAAATAGTAGTCTCTCTCTCTCTCTCCCCCTCTCCCTAGGACCATGCCTCAGGACTACCTGGCATGATGACTCCTTGCTGTCCCCAGTCCACCTGGCCGTGCTGGTGCTCATGCTGCTATGGAACCCTGACCTGTTCACCGGACGTGCTACCTGTCCCAGACCTGCTGTTTTCAACTCTCTAGAGACAGCAGGAGCAGTAGAGATACTCTGAGGGATCGGCTATGAAAAGCCAACTGACATTTACTCCTGAGGTGCTGACCTGTTGCACCCTCGAAAACCACTGTGATTATTATTAGTTGACCCTGCTGGTCATTTATGAACATTTGAACATCTTGGCCATGTTCTGTTATAATCTCCACCCGGCACAGCCAGAAGAGGACTGGCCACCCCTCATAGCCTAGATCCTCTCTAGGTTTATTCCTAGGTTCTGGCCTTTCTAGAGAGTTTTTCCTAGCCACTGTGCTTCTACACCTGCATTGCTTGCTGTTTGGGGTTTTAGGCTGGGTTTCTGTACAGCACTTTGTGACATCAGTTGATGTACGAAGGGCTTTATAAATACATTTGATTGATTGACAGCAGAAGCAGCAACAGAAGTAGCAGCAGGAACAGAAGTAGCAGCACCAGCAACAGAAGTAGCGGCAACAGAAGTAGCAGTAGCAGCAACAGAAGTAGCAGCAGTAGTAGCTGCAGTAAACAACTCTGGTTGCATCCCAAATGGTACACTTTTCCATTTACAATGCACTACTTTACACCAGGGCTCCTAGGGCTGTGGTCAAAAGTAGTCGACTATATAGGGAATAGGGTGCTATTTAGACAGAAAATGAAACACAATAACAGCATTGGGGATATTGCTAGTAGTGAGAGCCTTATATATCTATCGCTGTCTCTGTTGCTAGTGCCTCTAGCCGTCCATGTCTGGAATGATGGATCACTTGAATCGGAACATCTAAGGCCAAAGGCCAGTAGTGACCAATGATGTGTATCAACTCTGGATTGCTGATGCTTATGTATTGGCCATTTGAGAGGCTTTGAAGCCACCGGTTGGCCATATTGGCTCTCCCCAGTGGGAGCAGTCCTCTATAGGAATGAATGGAATTCTACAGTGTTGAAATTCAATAGGACAGAATTACATATATTTAAGATGTTTTGTTGTTGTAGTAGTAGTGGAGACAGTAACAATAGAACTAAAAATATATTATATATATACAAAGATTTTTTTTATATCTTTGTTTTGTTTTATGGTTTGCTAACATATAATATAAAATGATGCATTTGTGTCCGTAATAGAATATACATGTCAAAAACAAATGTAGACATTAACACATGCATTTCTATAGCTTCCAAAATCTTGTTTACAATGAAGGAGGGTTACCAAGATGGCTGCGTGGTGGCTTCAATACAGCGCCCCCTGTTAGTCATCCAGGGTATATAGACACATCATTGGTAGTGACCCACCTGTCTGAGAAGCACCATATCCTGCATCACAAAGGCAATGTAGAATAGGGAGGCAAAACAGTTGAAGAAGTTGAACTGGGGAGAGAAGATGACAAGTAAACTGTTAACAAAAGGATTTTCAAAATCAATTTTTAACTTGAAATGATCATGGAAACAAACCAATTTCATGTATGACTCACCACCAGTACTTTAAGGACCAGATGATTTTGAAATGTTGACTCAAGCCTGTGGTTTTCTAAAGCAAAAATAACATTGACTTCATATACAGTGTGTCTTCTATCAAGTCAACAACTCTCCCTACAGTCAGCAAAAGAACAAGAGGAACACAGGAAACACCACTGTAGCATTAAGACAATGTATTTTTAGCCTCAATGATTTGTGTGTTCTGTTGTTTTCTGCATTGTTAAAACAACATTGTATGTATTATAAAATATCAGCTAAAATGCATCCACCCACCCATCCACCCACCCATCCAATCCCACTCACCCCAGCCAGTGAGGAACTCTGCAGCATAGCGGTATATGAGGTTCATGATCTCTATAACCACAGCGTAGATAATACTGGGGATAAAAAGTAGCAGTCCTGTCCAGAAGGTAGGCTCCTCATCATGGATCATCAAGGCCCAGCCCTCCATGTCAAAGTAGATCATCATGACATACAGAGACAGGTAGAGGCACAGCAGCACAAAGGGAACAGACACCAGGTAGATCCTCAGCTGACGCTTGGCGTTTGAGTAGAGTGGCTCCGCCCGCCCCGTGACGGGGTTGACGCCCAAGACGCCGTGGAAGCCCGGCCTCGGCTCCTCGAAGGCTTTCTTCCTGCTCAGGGTGCCCCATCCGTACGCCAGCGAAGCGCTGAGGCGCTTCCACAACTCCAGGATCACCGTGCACCACACCAGGTTGAAGCCGGCGAACACCGTGAACTTGTCGTAGTTCTCCCAGTCGAAGAGGTAGTATGGTATGCCTATGAGGGCCATGGGGATCAGGGCCAAGGTGAAATACTCCAGGAAACCAAAGTAGAGTGCCATACCCTCACCAAAGTAGTGCCTGATGTCATCTGGATGGACCATGGGGAATCATGGGGAGGATTTAGTCACAAACAAGCTATTAGAAGGTTCTTAGAATGTTCCATGTCTTGTACATGGTGATAGCCTAATCATTGTATATACTCCAGTGAAGTTCATATTGAAAGAGATGGAGAACACTAAGATAATACTGTGTAGCCTTAGGATTCAAAGGGCAAAATGATCAAGCCATGGCAACTGTAACTTACCAAGAGGCTGGAAGGACAACTTGATCTTTTTGAACCAGGAAAAGGAAAGCCTTTTGAGTTCCTCCTTCTCATGCAGAGGGAAAACTTGGACAAGGATCCCCTTTGATTGCATTCTGCGTACTGAGATTACATTAAAAACAGAAGAGTCAGTCCATTCACCCCCCCCCCCCTCCAGTCTCCTGACGCTATTTGTCATGTGATTCTAGCCATCTTTATTAGATAAACATAATGAAACTTGAACTAGTGGCCCACGCCAGTGTTTCCCCAACTCCAGTACCTCCAACAGAACATGTTGTTACAGCCTCAGACAAACTCACCTGGTTTAACTCATTGAGGGCTTGATGATTAGTTGACAAGTTGAATCAGGTGTGTTTGTCTGGGACTACAATAACAAATGTATACTGTTGGGGGTACTGGAGAACCGGGGTTGGGAAAAGCTGGCCTATGCAGACCCATGCTCTTTTGGTGAGAGATAATTCCCGAGTTAAATTGCTTGAAGTGCTAAAAATGACTGAGAACATTGGCTACTTGAGAGCAATGAAAACAGTTGAGTTTGAACTGTTAACTTTCCTCATAATGAGAGAAAGCTTAGTTTTCTGAAACAATAACATACAGACAATGGTGGGGACCCACATATGTACTAGTATATTTGTATAAAAATAAAAAGCTTTAATTTCACGTCATTTCTTGACAAAATTATTTCCAAAACGTTGCATTATTTTTCTAAACAATTGGTTAAGCTGAATAGCAGTCTATCTGCTCAGCAAGAGCATTGACTCCTTATCTCGTATTTGAATAATCCACTGACATTTGCATATTTATTGTCCTTATTGCTGACTCTGATGGGGAGACAATGTGAGGATTATGTATGTTATGTTTCAAATATGGAATTGGCTTCAGACCTGGGTTCAAATAGTATTGGTTTTCATGTGTGCTGAACTTGACTGAGCCATACAGAAGATCTATACACCTGACTGACATCAGCATGATGGAAAAGGAACGGGGATTCATTGGGCCAGGTGATGTTTTTACACTTCTCAATTGTCCAGTATTGGTGATTGCATCCCCACTGGAGCTGCTGCTTGTCTTTAGCTGATAGGAGTGGAACCCAGTGTGGTTGTCTGCTGCAATAGCCTATCCATGACCAGGACCGACGAGTTGTGCCTTCCGAGATGACGTTCTGTGCCGTTATTTACCTGTTTGTGGCCCGCCTGTTAGCTTGTACGATTCTTGCTATTCTCCGTTGACCTCTCATCAACGAGCCGTTTTTACCCACAGGACTGATGCTGACTGGATGTTTTTTGTTTGTCGTACCATTCTCGGTAAACCCTTGACACTGTCATGCATGAAAATATACTGGAACCGGCACGCCTGGCACCGACGATCATACCACGCTCAGTCGCTTTGCCCATTCTAACGTTCAATCGATCAGTAACTGAATGCCTCGCTGCCTGTCTGCCTACTTTATATAGCAAGCCACGGCCACATGACTCACTGTCTGTAGGAGCGCACTATTTTGGTGAACGGAGTGGTGTACCTAATAAACTGCCGACAGCGTTAATGGCTCCGAGCTTCCCTAGCACAATGGAACCAATGGAATAGTCACAAAAGTCCAAACCCTGCCCATCTGGCATTCCAATCCAGGCAGCAGGCTCAGAGTATTTGAAAGAAAATGTATACTATTTGAACCTAGGTTTGATGACTGTGCACCCAGTGTTTCAGTGTGGCTGAGGTCATAGGGTCAGTGGTGTACTTACTGACTGACTTCCCTGGATACAGTTTCATCTTCGGATATCCAGGCACGTGGGCCTCATCCTTGGCCCTCAGGTTGTCCAGTTCATGTTTTATGATGTATTGACACTCTGCCATGCTCAGAAAACCATCCCCATCACCTGTAGTATAGAGACGCAGACAATTAACACAATTAATCACTTTACAATACAATAACGTGCTCTTACACTAGTGTAGTAATGATATTTATTTAAACAACACGCTGTATTTACATATCAATCTAATTATTGTATTGTAATTGTATTTGTATAGTAATATAGTTGTAATAATATAATACAGAACATTTAAAATACTATTCATCATCTATAGTACATTCACAGTTTACTATGTATGCATCACTAATGGCACCCTATGCGATAAGGAATAGGGGGCGCCATTTGTGACGTACTGTACCCTAGATTACCTTGGAACTCTTTGAAGTTGTGCTTGTTGGCATACGTGAAGCCTCTCATGGAGCCGTCGTTGAACTCCTTGAAGAGGCCCACGTCCTCAGCTCCCGTATAGAAGCCTTTGCCAGAGGCCCCCACCACATACACATTGGGGTTGTCCTTCTCCGTGCCCTGAGCCCCTGGAGTCAGCTGCTCCACCAGCAGCTCAGCCCCTAACACAGCAGAGGAATCAGGACAGGTATGAAGGCATCAATAGACTAGGTGTTCATCCCAAATTACACCCTATTCCCTTTATGGTGCACTACTTTTGACCAGGGCTCAGGTCAAAAGTAGTGCACTATGTAGGGAATAGGGTGCCATTTTGGGACGTAGCCTAGGACAACCATATTGTATCAACAGAGCCAGACTGACTGGTTAATAGATGCAGTAACTAAAAGGGACTATTGTACTGAACCGTGCTCTTTTCAGTGAGTATTTCACCATATAAGTAAGTGATAAGGTCAGCCTGCTTTGTTTTCACGTAGCTTATCACAGGTGGCATCAGGGCGCGTATTCATAAAGCATCTCACACTGGGAGTGCTGATCTAGGGTCAGTTTTGCTATTTAGATCATAATAATATTTTATAAACAGATCCTAGATCAGCAGTCCTACTCTGAGATGCTTTGTGGACACGGGCCCAGATATGTTATCGGATCAGTTTCGCTCACTTTCAGAGAGCACGATAGAGTGGAAGCCAAAAGAGAGGAAGCAGAGGCAATTTGAAAAGCGATGGAGAGAAGAATGTTTCAACTGTTGGGAAGCTTCAAATCTCTGTTCCCAATATACAGTAGGTAAGCTAAGCTCAATGTACTGTACCTCCATCTTGCTGCTTGTCTCTGACCCTCTTTAGTAACCATGCGATGGCTTCCTCTTTGGTTTCCGAAACCAACTCGATGACCACCAGAGGTGCAAATGTTGAGCCATCACTGTCATACAGTGACAAGCTTTTTTGCATTTTCCCCTCTCCCTGTGAAGCCTGGGGAGAGACAAGATAGGAAACAAATGAATTAAACATGACTGCCTACAAGGACCAAAATGACAAGGCCAGAATAGCATTCTTCAGTTTTGAACATCCAAGTATCGGTGTACAGTGACAATGTGTTTTACATAGCCTAAATACATAAACAACATTGGCTATTTAAATCTATAAAATATCAGTTTTTGCACATACAAATGTTGCTCTAGGTAACCAAATTATTTATTGCTCCTCTTGCAAATGTGAGTTGCAGCACCTTCACCTGGCCTAAAACAATCTTATATTACCTAACAAGGTGTGGTATGTTCAGGGGTTCAGCCTTGAGGCGTTTTACTAGTCTGAGTACCAGTCTCTTTAGCTAACATTCCACTCCTTGCCACTCCTTGTCATTGCCAAAAAAAGCTGGCCTTTCAGCAATCTCAACGTTCAATAGAGAAATAGTAATGGCGTCTTTTTGTATGCACTAACTCTGCCATAGCTCGCTGGACAACGCTTATGGGAAAACGAATGTAGTTTTGTAGGTTTTTGGGCTAAAGAGACTGGTCCGATTCAGACGGGTTGGGTTAAATGCAGAAGACAAATTTCAGTTGACTGGATTCAGTTGCACAACTAACTAACTTGGTATCCCCCTTTAACTTTCCCAGGCTAGCTTTTAGTCTGAAGTCGTTAACTTCTGAAGTTGCCTTCATATTCTAAATCTCCTTCTCTTTAAGTCATTCTTATGGCTTGGGTTCAGCCCAACTGATTGATATCATTCGACTGTTTACTTTAGACGTTGAATCACAACGGCTTAAAAAAAACAGATTTCCCATGTATTAAAGAGGTTCAAATGTAATTTGCTCCTAAATCTGATTTTGAATGTCAGCTAAGGCTGGCTAGTGACAGTGACAGCTAAGTGTTTTGGTGTGAGAGAGGGCGGGGCATGAACCGCACGTTCGTTGCAGTATCGATGGGTGTCTATAAACACTGTTACAGGGTATACTCATGATTGCTTTACTCTGAAGAAATGTGTTGAGCTTTGACGTAACATTGTCACGTACAACTGGGGAAACATTTGACGCAAATCGGAAAAGTAGATACCGGTAGGCCTTTTACATCAACAAATCTCTATAAACAAGGCTACTCACCACGTGCTTCGTTCGCTGGCGCAACAAGGTCCACTTTTAAAGGTTTCCCACAATGCCAAGTCGAAAATAAATACCTATTTCGAATCTTCTATTGTCTTGAGAAATCAGAAGAGTTGCTTGACTTCTGCCTCTCCACGTCACTGGCACTGACAGGCAAGCGCCGCTGTAGACTTCAGCCCGCAGTTATCACACCCACCAACGTGCTTTGCTGTGTGTGTAGGCCTACATAGCATAGAGATAGTTAGAGGACGCAACATTGTATCTGTCCTATTATGGCGTCTGTGAGAGCATGGGCAGTGTAGTCACTTTTGTTCTTCTGCTATTTCTATGAGATAGTAAACGAACTGACAGGGTGCATACTGCCACCTGGAGTGTGTTGTTTGAAAAGGTACAAAGCCAAGGTTGGTGATTGAATGCCACCTCCAGTTATGGAATGTTTGCTCACAAGTATAATTCATTGGCTGATCCCTCCTGATGATCTGGATGGAATTATGTGTTCATTCCTTAACCCATAAGAAGTCCCACCCCAATGAATACTTCAAAATATTATTAAAATAGTGAAAGTCTTCAAATGCGCTGCCCATGCTTAGACCGGTTTTTGGGCACTAGAGTCCTGTATCTATCTCTATGGAACAGAGGCAAGTAAATCACGAGAAGAACACTGTCAATGGGGCTTCCTCATTTGAATAGGATTCTAACACGTTTTTCTAGTAGAACAGGCATACGGCATATGTCTTTATTATGAAAAAAAATACAGTAGTTATAATGTTGACAATATTATTTTAACCTTTATTTAACTAGGAATGTCAATAAAGAACAAACTCTTATTTACAATGGGGAACAGCGGGTTAACTGCCTTGTTCAGGGGCAGAACGACAGATGTTTACCTAGTCTGCTCAGGGATTCGGTTACTGGTCCAACGCTCTAGTGGTTACCTGCCTTGTGGTTAGACTAAACCTCACTAGACAATCAGGTGAGGGTTATTATGATTATGGTCTTGCTCCCAGTATACAAGTATTGGTTCTTGTTAGTTTGGTTTGGCTAGTTTATTATTACTATTGAGGTTGTCATATAAAACACAGAATCCATAGCATTGTCTCTGATAAGAGCCTATCGAATACGACTACCAATTTTTGTGTAAATAATTGTATTTGACCATACCAGAGTTCATTTGTGGCGTGTGTGTGTGTATCTTCCGCAATATCACGTCCCACAGCGTCAGTAAAAAAAAGTCGCGTTCTTCTTTAGGGGTGTATTACTGAAACCGTTTACTTCAAACGGAAAACGTTTTGCAACGAAAACGAGACTTTATTGGTCAAGTTTATCAAAACTTGGGAGTTTATGTAGGTAGGTCCCTCCCATTCTCGTTCGCTCAGAGGAAGAGACGAAGTTTTAATTGTCCCAAAATCTGGCCACGAAAATAAACCAACTAAGTAAATCATTTTTTGTATGGAGGTCAATGAGTGACGAATTTAGTAAACAAAAATGGTAATTTCTCATTTCTACTTGACGCTTATTTTATTTAATAGGACGTTTCGTAAATCTTAGGTGCTATGTGTGTGTATATATATATATATAAGTGGACGCTTGTGGCAATTCGGAAAAAACGACTTTATATCTTAGTTGTGCCTGTTGTCAGAGCTTCTGTCTCCAGCCAAGGAGGACATACAGCAACACCTAGATATTCTCCGCAGATTCTGTCAGACCTGGGCCCTCCTGACAGTGAATCTCAGTAAGACATAAATAATGGTCCTATAAAGGTCCTGTTTCCAGGACCATGAATATAAATTCCATCTAGACACCGTTGCCCTAGAGCACACAAAACTATACCTACCACGGCCTAAATATCAGCACCAAAGGTAACTTCCGAAAAGCTATGAACGATCTGAGAGGCAAGGCAAGAAGGGCCTACTACGCCATCAAAAGGAACATACAATTTGACATTCCAATAGAACCAATTGGCCTTTATGGCTGAGGTCTGGGGTGCGCTCACCAACCAAGAATTCACAAAATGAGGAAAAAAGAAATTGAGACTGGATGCAGAATTCTGAAAAAACATCCTTTGTGTACAACGTTAAACACCAAATACTGCATGCAGAGCAAAATTAGGATGATACCAGCTAATTATCAAAATCCAGAAAGCAGCCGTTAAATTCTACAACAACCTAAAAGGAATTGATTCCAAAACCACAATAAGATCTAACCAAATCATGAGAATACAAAAAGGTAATTTCTTGACAAATTTGGAAATAATTAACTAAAAAATAGAGCAAACTGGAATGCAATTTGGCCCTAAACAGAAAGTACACAGTGGCAGAATACCTGGCTACCATGACTGACCCAAAATGAAGGAAAGCTTTGACTATGTGCAGACCCAGTGAGCATAGCCTTGCTATTGAGAAAGGCTGCTGAAGGCAGACCTGGCTCTGAAGAGAAGACCTGCTATATGCACACTGCCCACAAAATGAGGTGGCAACTGAGCTGCACTTCCTAACCTCCTGCCAAATGTATGACCATATTAGAGAGACATTATTTTCCTCAGATTACACAGACCCACAACGAATTTAAAAACAAATCTAATTTTGATAAACTCCCATATCTATTAGGCGAAATACCATAGTGTACCATCACAGCAGCAAGATGTGACCTGTTGCCATAAGAAAAAGGCAAACACCATTGTAAATACAACCCATATTTATGTTTATTTATTTTCCCTTTTGTACATTAACTATTTGCACATCATTAGAACACAATATATAGCCGTAATATGTTGTCAGTGTAATGTTTACTTTTAATTTCTGATTGTTTATTTAACTTTTGTTTGTTATCTATTTTACTTGCTTTGGCAATGTAAACATATGTTTCCCATGCCAATAAAGCCATTTGAATTGAAATTGATAGAGGACTCATCATGGATATTATCCAATTTGTCATGGACATTGCCATTGAGGGCTTTCACCATTTATACGTTTTCAAGTGGATGGGGATTCCTATGAGTTGGTAGCAATCAGCCAATGAAGAAAACAATGGACTACTTTAAAATGGAGATAGCTTTAATGGGACTGCCCAAACTGTCACAGACGTTATAATGGCACAGATACAAAGATGAGTCCTCCATCTCTATGGCCTGTTGTTCAGACGCGTATCTGCCCTCTCATTGGCTAGAATGGGCTCCTGAGTGGCACAGCGGTCTAAGGCACTGCATCTGTGCTAGAGGCGTCACTACAGACCCTGGTTTGTTTCCAGGCTGTATCACAACCGGCCGCGATTGGGAGTCCCATAGGGCGGCACAGAATTGGCACAGCATCATCCGGCCGGTTTAGGGTTTGGCCAGGGGAGGCCGTCATAACGTTTTTTTATGGTCCCACCTGATCTCACCTCCTGCCTGCCTTCCATATTCGAGGACATGTGTTTTGATTGTTAGAGCATGTTTGAGGACATGTGTTTTGATTGTTATCTTATCAATACAATAGACAGTCTTTGGTTTGCTTCCGTTTAGATCCTTAAGTATGGTAAAGTTTCAATTGCAAAAGTTTTGCAACGGAAACCTCCAAATGAATACACGCCAGGTGATGTCATGTTTTGTGGATCATGTGATTTGGCTGTGTGAAGAATGGCTGACCAAGCGGTGACTACTGAGAGAGGGTGAGTGTGTTTTTTTATAAACAAACTTAGAACCGCTCTTTTAAATATAACAATATTGATAAAAGCGACCCACAAAGTTAATCATGATACAATTTGTTTCCCTTGTGTGTCTTGTTATTAGTGTCCTTGTTGATTCTTGTTTGTCGTCAAGTACCTGTAGACTGAAATTAATTTTCAGTTGACTTAACACACTCGTGGCAACAATGTTGCATGTTTATAGTTTATGCCGGGTTCAGGTGCTTGTCGGAGCTAGGAAACTCGGACATTTCGACTTGCTAATTAGTTGAACGCGGTAGGTGATTGACAACAAGTTAGAAAGTCGGACATTTCCGATGTTCCTAGTTCCGACGAGCACGTGAAAGCATTGGTCCGCGTTAAAAAGTCATGAAACCGACGGAGCGGTTTAAAGCTTGAAATGAACAGCTGTGTTGGAATGCGAACAATATGGGTGTCAGTTCTGACTGTAGGGTGCGGGAGGATGACGGGAATGGTCGGTAGTGGAAAGACATAGGAAGAAGAGAGATCATGACACAGAAAGCAGTGAAGCGTCTAGTGAAGAAAGCATGAAGAGGGCCAAGGTATGAAGTAAGAGTAGTGATGTGTTGGAGTGGAAAGCGGTTATAGTGTTTGATGAGACCACGGGGCCTCACTTACACCCTATCTGACTAACTCATGCCGTAGAGAAAAAGGTAGGTGAAGTGAAATTAGCTCGATTCATTGGAAATGGTAGATTGTTAATATAGTGTGGTAGCCAGGCTCAGCAAGAGACTATTCTGTAAATGGAAAAGCTTAACGTTAATGGGAAGAAGATTAAAAGCCATGTCCCTGGTTCTTATGCTAGATTGAGGGAAGTCATCACTGTGGTCCCAGTATCTATGTCCATAGATGATGTTAAAGACAATGTGACAGGAGGCAGAGTAATTGAGGCCAAAAGGTTGATTGGTAGGAAAGAGGGTCAAACAAGTGAAAGCTTATCAGTGGTGGTGAGGTTTGATCAAGTCTTGCTGAGAAAAGTACAGATCTGATTCCTTAGTTTCAATGTTAGAGAATTTGTCCCATATGCACTGCAATGTTTTAAACGCCAAAGAATGTAGTGGCTCATTGTAAAGGAAAGAAACGATGTGCCAAGTGAGGAGGGACACGTGGTTACGGTGAATGTGGGAGCAATGTGAAGGTTAAGTGCTGTGATTGTGGGGGAGAATACAGTAGCATTTGGTGGATGCCAAGTACAGAGAGAGGCTCGGAGATATAGGATCAGTCGTGATGTATCGTATGCAGAGAGAGGCTCGGAGATATAGGAACAGTCGTGATGTATCGTATACAGAGAGAGACTTGGAGATATAGGATCAGTCTTGATGTATCGTATACAGAGAGAGACTTGGAGATATAGGATCAGTCGTGATGTATCGTATACAGAGAGAGACTTGGAGATATAGGAACAGTCGTGATGTATCGTATACAGAGAGAGACTTGAGATATAGGATCAGTCTTGATGTATCGTATACAGAGACTTGGAGATATAGGAACAGTCGTGATGTATTGTATACAGAGAGAGACTCGGAGATATAGGATCAGTCTTGATGTATCGTATACAGAGAGAGACTTGGAGATATAGGAACAGTCGTGATGTATCGTATACAGAGAGAGACTTGGAGATATAGGAACAGTCGTGATGTATCGTATACAGAGAGAGACTTGGAGATATAGGAACAGTCGTGATGTATCGTATACAGAGAGAGACTTGGAGATATAGGAACAGTCGTGATGTATCGTATACAGAGAGACTTGGAGATATAGGAACAGTCGTGATGAATCGTATGCAGAGAGAGACTTGGAGATATAGGAACAGTCGTGATGAATCGTATGCAGAGAGAGACTTGGAGATATAGGAACAGTCGTGATGTATCGTATACAGAGAGAGACTTGGAGATATAGGAACAGTCGTGATGTATCGTATACAGAGAGACTTGGAGATATAGGAACAGTCGTGATGAATCGTATGCAGAGAGGGGCTCGGAGATATAGGAACAGTCGTGATGTATCGTATACAGAGAGAGACTTGGAGATATAGGAACAGTCGTGATGTATCGTATACAGAGAGACTTGGAGATATAGGAACAGTCGTGATGTATCGTATACAGAGAGAGACTTGGAGATATAGGATCAGTCGTGATGTATCGTATACAGAGAGAGACTTGGAGATATAGGAACAGTCGTGATGTATCGTATACAGAGAGAGGCTTGGAGATATATGATCAGTCGTGATGTATCGTATACAGAGAGAGACTTGGAGATATAGGAACAGTCGTGATGTATCGTATACAGAGAGGGGCTCGGAGATATAGGATCAGTCTTGATGTATCGTATACAGAGAGAGACTTGGAGATATAGGAACAGTCGTGATGTATCGTATACAGAGAGGGGCTCGGAGATATAGGATCAGTCTTGATGTATCGTATACAGAGAGAGACTTGGAGATATAGGAACAGTCGTGATGTATCGTATACAGAGAGAGACTTGGAGATATAGGAACAGTCGTGATGTATCGTATACAGAGAGAGACTTGGAGATATAGGATCAGTCTTGATGTATCGTATACAGAGAGAGACTTGGAGATATAGGAACATAGCATCACCCACCTGTAGCACGCACTCCAGCAGGTATATCTCTCTGGTCACCCCCAAAACCAATTCTTCCTTTGGCCGCCTCTCCTTCTAGTTCTCTGCTGCCAATGACTGGAACGAACTACAAAAATCTCTGAAACTGGAAACACTTATCTCCCTCATTAGCTTTAAGCACCAGCTGTCAGAGCAGCTCACAGATTACTGCACCTGTACATAGCCTACCTATAATTTAGCCCAAACAACTACCTCTTTCCCTACATAATTTATTTTATATTATATTATTTATTTATTTTGCTCCTTTGCACCCCATTATTTTTATTTCTACTTTGCACATTCTTCCACTGCAAATCTACCATTCCAGTGTTTTACTTGCTATATTGTATTTTACTTTGCCACCATGGCCTTTTTTTGCCTTTACCTCCCTTATCTCACCTCATTTGCTCACATCGTATATAGACTTGTTTCTACTGTATTGTTGTCTTACTCCATGTGTAACTCTGTGTCGTTGTATGTGTCGAACTGCTTTGCTTTATCTTGGCCAGGTCGCAATTATAAATGGGAACTTGTTCTCAACTTGCCAACCTGGTTAAATAAAGGTGAAAAAATAATAATAATAACAAAAATAAACCCAGGGAGATTTTACTGTAATTATGTTACCAAATTTAGCATCTGCACAGTTTTTCCAGTAAATTGTTCAAAGTAGTCATTGTGCATAGAGTTGGTTTGTTAAACTTCTAAATCAATATTTTTTGATTGGCATACAGTGTAATTCAGCTATCCATATTGACAATGCCTGTGGAAATACCATATTGACAATGCCTAAAGTAAAATGTTTTAGGAATGCTTAATACCTGAATACCTTACCTTATCTGCTTTGTTGAAGTGTTTTTGTAATACTTATAGGCCAGTACACTACAACCTTTTTATAATACCTCCACTACTGTTTTATAATACATAATACCTGTCAATTTTTTATAATACAAGAACCAATTATCCAATACCTTACCTGTTTTATAATACCTGTCTATAATACCTTCCAATACCTTACCTGTTTTATAATACCTGTCTATAATACCTGTCCAATACCTGTTTTATAATTTAGGATGTTTTAACTAAGTCCAATGCATAATACGAATCCCATCCCCAATAATACACTAACTGCATTTCACCATTCAATACCTAACACATAGCACAATACCTTACCTTATCTGTTTTATAATACCTTAATAATGTCATCCCTGGCATATAACATCCCCTTTTCCACTCTGTGTTTTAGTTTGTTTTTGGCTGCAGACTGGCTCAGCGAATACTGATGTTTCTTGGTATTCATAGTCTTTTCTACAATTTGTTGAGTGTCCTGGACAGAACGTTGAGGTAACCTACCTACCGGTGTGATTGTCAGACTAACTCCACCTCCTCGGCTGCACCCCACTCATATGCTGCTCGTGCTGCTCTAACTCCCTGCTGCATGCAGTGCTTGAGGCAGGAAGTAACATCCCTGGCAGTTCAATAACAAACCCTGCATGACATTTTATTTCCACCTATCCCCGAAGCATGTTTACAACTTGTTGTTTTTGTACATTTAATGTCTCGTCTCCTTTTTGCTGTGAAATATTACAACCGTCAGCAACATGACTCCTGACTACCAATGTAATCCCAGACCGTATAGGCTATAGCCTAGGCTGGTTGATGAGTTGTGTTTGTGTCTATGCAGGTCCTGGACTTCCACGGCATGGATCACCAGCTGGCTGCCCTCCTGGTGCCCCACCTCCCAGAACCAGCTCAAGACTGCAGAGGAGAAGATGCTGCAATGTAAGGAATTCCTCTCTCCTTTACCATCACTGTATTTCCAGCCATGGCCAATTTGTGGATTATTATGTGTGGATCCTTCTCATCCCCAGGCATCACAGGCAAGGTGTCCCAGCAGTATGTCCCAATCTCGGATGGTAACATGCTGTGGACCCTCACATTGAATAGAAACATGAAGAACCAGACTCCCCTGGTGCTGCTGCATGGCTTCGGTGGAGGGGTGGGCCTGTGGGCCCTCAACCTAGACGCCCTGGCCCAACAGGTCAGTTTCTGAAGCACAGGCTTCTCTTGTAGCGTTGGAAAGCCTCAGGAAGTTCTCCTCAGAGAGACCATGTAAAGGGGTGTAGTACGACAGAGTCTAGATAGAAACTAGTGTACGCTTTCTTTTTAACACTGACTTCTATTTTTAGTAAGTTTTATCATGTTGTGTAGTGCCTTTATAAATAAAATGATTTTCATTATTATTGTTGTTAATAATAGAGGCCCGTCTATGCCTTTGACCTGCTGGGCTTCGGCCAGAGCAGCAGGCCCTACTTCAGCTCCGACGCCAAGGAGGCTGAGGCCCAGTTTGTGGACTCCATCGAGCAGTGGAGGGCTAAAGTCGGCCTGAAGCCATGGTCATGCTGGGACATAACTTTGGAGGTTATTTGGCAGCTGCTTATTCGCTCAAGTATCCCACCAGGCAAGTATCACCTGACACCACTCAACTTTCCCCAGTTCACAACCATAGACAGGTTTCAATATGAATGGTTGTTTTATTCCTTAGTATTTAGCCACCTCCTTGGTTAAAGATAGAATACTACATGTATTTAGCCAGTCCTTGGTTCACCCTCCTATGCTTGACTAATACTGTACACCCCAGACCTCACGGGATGTTGGTATGCAGGTGCTAACCTCTGATAACAACATGAATGTCCTTAAAAAGTGTCCCCTCTTTGCTGTATCTCAACTGAATCATCTTCTCTCACTGTGTTGCTAAGATTTCAGCAGGTACCGAACTCATTATAAATGTCTCCAAAACCTCATCACACTCAGATCAGAACAGCTTAAAGCAGCCAGCCAGCCAGCCACATCCTGTCCTTCTAGTATTCAAGCAGCCAGCCACATCCTGTCCTTCTAGTATTAAAGCCAGCCAGCCACATCCTGTCCTTCTAGTATTAAAGCAGCCAGCCAGCCACATCCTGTCCTTCTAGTATTAAAGCAGCCAGCCAGCCACATCCTGTCCTTCTAGTATTCAAGCAGCCAGCCAGCCACATCCTGTCCTTCTAGTATTCAAGCAGCCAGCCAGCCACATCCTGTCCTTCTAGTATTCAAGCAGCCAGCCAGCCACATCCTGTCCTTCTAGTATTCAAGCAGCCAGCCAGCCACATCCTGTCCTTCTAGTATTCAAGCAGCCAGCCAGCCACATCCTGTCCTTCTAGTATTCAAGCAGCCAGCCAGCCAGCCACATCCTGTCTTTCTAGTATTCAAGCAGCCAGCCAGCCAGCCACATCCTGTCCTTCTAGTATTCAAGCAGCCAGCCAGCCAGCCACATCCTGTCCTTCTAGTATTCAAGCAGCCAGCCAGCCAGCCACATCCTGTCCTTCTAGTATTCAAGCAGCCAGCCAGCCAGCCAGCCACACATCCTGTCCTTCTAGTATTCAAAGCAGCCAGCCAGCCACATCCTGTCCTTTAGTATTCAAGCAGCCAGCCAGCCAGCATCCTGTCCTTCTAGTATTCAAGCAGCCAGCCAGCCACATCCTGTCCTTCTAGTATTCAAGCAGCCAGCCAGCCACATCCTGTCCTTCTAGTATTCAAGCAGCCAGCCAGCCACATCCTGTCCTTCTAGTATTCAAGCAGCCAGCCAGCCAGCCACATCCTGTCCTTCTAGTATTCAAGCAGCCAGCCAGCCAGCCACATCCTGTCCTTCTAGTATTCAAGCAGCCAGCCACATCCTGTTCTTCTAGTATTCAAAAATGCTCTTAATCTGACTGGGGCACTTTGCCATGCCAGCCCAATTCTGTTATTATTTTCCACTAATTGGTCTTTTGATCAGATCTTTTCACATCAGTTTTTTTTTTTTTCAGAGCTGATCCTGATTGGTCAAAAGACCAATTAGGGAAAAAATATCAGCCAGTCTGCCTGTCTAAATCCGCCTTTATTTCCCCTGTTCAGTTCACCGATGGACAGATCACTTAATAAACAAGCAGCCAGTGGTTTAGATTATTTCCTTTCCAGATCTTTCAATACAGCCAACTTATTTTGTTCACCACCATAGAGGCGTTTCTAGTTATTCAGATTGGTGTTGATGGAGTATGGTATTTCCTCTTCACTGTCCTGTATTGCAACACATGGGGCTGGTTGAGCCGTGGGGCTGACCTTTCCTCTTCACTGTCCTGTATTCAAGCACATGCTGCTGGCCAGCCGTGGGGCTGACCTTTCCTCTTCACTGTCCTGTAGGGTGCAACAGGTGCTGGTTGAGCCAGGGGCTGACCTTTCATTCACTGTCCTGTAGGGTAAAGCACATGGGGCTGGTTGAGCCAGGGGCTGACCTTCCTGTCCTTCTGTATTCAAGCAGCCAGCCAGCCACATCCTGTCCTTCTAGTATTCAAGCAGCCAGCCAGCACATGGTGCTGGTTGAGCTGTGGGGCTGACCTTTCCTCTTCACTGTCCTGTAGGGTAAAGCACATGCTGCTGGTTGAGCCAGCCACCTTTCCTGTCACTGTCCTGTAGTATTCACATGCTGCTGGTTGAGCCAGGGGCTGCCACATCACTGTCCTGTAGGGTGCAGTATGGTCAACCAGCCAGCCAGCTGACCTTTCCTCTTCACTGTCCTGTATTCAACACATGCCTGCCAGCTGTGGTCCTTTCCTCTTCACTGTCCTGTAGCACATGCTGCTGGTTGACACCTTTCCTCTTCACTGTCCTGTATTCAAAAATGCACATGGTGCTGGTTGAGCCCTGACCTTTCCTCTTCACTTCCTTTTCCACTACATGGTGCTGGTTGATCACTGATCTTTTCTCTTCACTTTTTTAGAGCTGATCTGATTGGTCAAAAGACCAATCTTCACTGGAAAAATATCAGAATGGTCTGCTGGTCTGAATGCCGCCTTTCCTTTCACTGTCCTGTTCAGCACACATGGTGATCCTCTTCATAAACTGTGCCCTGTGGTTTAGCCGTTATTTCCTCTTCACTGATCTTGAAGGGTAAAGCACATGGTCAACTTGAGCTTGTTCACCTTTCCTCTTCACTGTCCTGTAGGGTAAAGCACATGGTGCTGGTTGAGCTGTGGGGCTACCTTTCCTCTTCACTGTCCTGTAGGGTGCAGGGTGCTGGTGAGCCGTGGGGCTGACCTTTCCTCTTCACTGTCCTGTAGGGTGCAACACATGGTGCTGGTTGAGCCGTGGGGCTGACCTTTCCTCTTCACTGTCCTGTAGTGTGCAGGGTGCTGGTTGAGCCGTGGGGCTGACCTTTCCTCTTCACTGTCCTGTAGGGTGCAACACATGGTGCTGGTTGAGCCGTGGGGCTGACCTTTCCTCTTCACTGTCCTGTAGGGTGCAACACATGGTGCTGGTTGAGCTGTGGGGCTGACCTTTCCTCTTCACTGTCCTGTAGGGTAAAGCACATGCTGCTGGTTGAGCCGTGGGGCTGACCTTTCCTCTTCACTGTCCTGTAGGGTGCAACACATGCTGGTTGACCGTGGGGCTGACCTTTCCTCTTCACTGTCCTGGTGCAACACATGCTGCTGGTTGAGCCGTGGGGCTGACCTTTCCTCTTCACTGTCCTGTAGGGTAAAGCACATGGTGCCGTGGGGCTGACCTTTCCTCTTCACTGTCCTGTAGGGTAAAGCACATGCTGCTGGTTGAGCCGTGGGGCTGACCTTTCCTCTTCACTGTCCTGTAGGGTAAAGCACATGCTGCTGGTTGAGCCGTGGGGCTTACCTGAGCGTCCAGACACAGAAGACCAGGACAGGCCCATCCCGGTGTGGATCAAAGCCCTGGGAGCCATGTTGAGCCCGTTCAACCCCCTGGCAGGGCTACGTCTGGTGGGGCCACTGGGTAAGACTGGCAGCCTGTCTAACTAGATGGATGACAGACGTAGAAATACTACTGCAAATTACATTTCAATTACATACCTGTCTGACTGGATGACTGCATTGTTTATGGGATGGAGTTTTTACCAGCATTCAAACCCACCTCCTTTGTTCTTCAAGGTCCCACACTTGTTTCAACTCTAAGACCAGACTTCAAGAAGAAATACTTGTCCATGTTCAACGACGACACGGTCACAGAGTATATCTATCATCTGAACGTCCAGACTCCCAGGTTAGTCCCTCTCTCTCTCTCTCTCTCTCTCTATTTAGTTCCTGTTTGAGTTCACTGGATTTTTATCTCCACTTACTCTGGGCCTGTATTTACAGTCTCAGTCTGAGTGAGTTTCAATACAGTTCAATTCCAATGTTTTCCTCTTAGACCATAATGAAGAAGATGTTATGATTAAGATTAATATGACTATATGTACAGGAAGCACTTCAATTCTGAAATGCTTTTGTAATATAGGCTGTGGTTTTCATTTCTCACACCCTTATTTCAGTGATAATGTTAGTTTTACTCTGTTGTAGTGGTGAGTTCAATGTAGCTGCTTATTAAGGATTATTCTGAGAAGATCAGACTATCGTATACCTTACTGCTGTACTTCTCCCTCTTTAGTAATATTCATGTTTGTTTACTCTGTTGCAGTGGTGAGACAGCCTTCAAGAACATGACCATCCCATACGGGTGGGCCAAGAGGCCTATGCTGCAGAGGATTGGCCTGCTCCATGCTGACATCCCTATTACTGTGATATATGGGTCACGCTCCAGCATCGACGGTAACTCGGGCAACGCTATCAAAGGAATGAGGCCAAACTCTCATGTGGAGATCATAGTACGTTTGAATTCCTTTAAGCTGAACACTTAAGATGCTGTCTGTGTGTGGTTGTCTAGTAATGCGTGAGACAGCTGGCTCAGCTTTTATATTCCCATTTATTCAGCAGGTGGCAGGAAAAAAGTGAATTGAAGTGTTAAATCCTAGATGAATATGATTTTCCAGAATGTGTATCTGATCTCATATTTCTATTCCTCCTCTCTCCCAGGCTATCAGAGGGGCGGGCCACTACGTCTATGCTGACCAGCCAGAGGACTTCAACCACAGAGTGCTTCAGGTGTGTGACGCTGGGCTGAGGGGGGCACTAGTTAACCTGCGGAGAGTGACGTGTTATACCTGTCATGCCCAGAGCTTGTCCTCTCAGTGAGCATGTGATCTGTGAGGATCAGAGAGGACTGGGCAAACAGCTCAATAGGGCTTTATTTTACCTCGATCATCCTCACTTTAGGTCCTCAGTAATAGACCTACCACCACCAGCACAGCAGACCTGCTAACTAGGGAAGGACCCCGTGTTGAAAAGATGATTCTCCTGGATTGTTTGGTTTGACACTTTTGTATTCATTCTACTGACTAAAGAGAATGGCTCATAGTTGTTACTGCTTGTCGGGATTTTGGACATTTTGTGATGAGTGTGTCAGCTTTTAATCTGCTGTTTGAAGAAATGTGATTCTCAGAACGATATAGACTACAATTTGACCACTTGTGGATTATTCTCATTCTGTCAAAGATCCTTCGTGAGATTATTTATGTTTCATTTGCGTCATAACAGCTCATGTAGATATGACCACGGACCATAGAGTTTTGATTTAAATACACACGATTGTGGAACTTCTAGACCTCTGGTTTTGCTAATGGGCTCCTGAGTGGCACAGCGGTCTAAGGCACTTCATCTCAGTGCTTCATCTCAGTGCTTCATCTCAGTGCTTCATCTCAGTGCTTCATCTCAGTTCCAGCTGTATCACAACCAGCTGTGATTTGGCAGTCCCATAGGGCGGCGCACAATTTGGCCCAGCGTCGTTAGGGTTTGGCCGGGGTAGGCCGTGATTGGTAGTCCCATAGGGCTGGGGTAGGCGCACAATTGGCCCAGCGTCGTTAGGGTTGGGCCGGGTAGGCCGTCATTGCAAATAAGAATTTCTTCTTAACTGACTTGCGTAGTTAAATCAAGGTTAAATAAATACCAAATGTAAAAAGATTTCCCCATGACAGTCCTTGTTAATGACCTAGTATGTGACCAGGGACTACAGTCATTGCTGCTGCTTTTTGGTCTTGTCTTTTTATGGGTCCTTTTGCAAGTGGTCGTTTTCACTTCAAGATGTTCTAATTATTTCTCATTCATAGTGTTTTGGCTCTTGTTGTGGTCTAGTGTTAAAATAATCCACTTATTAATAGCTAGCGTGTGCAGGTGAAGGAAAACAAAGCATCAGAATTGAATTGAAGATAACTACTCCATTCTTCTCAGCTGCCATTGTGGGGAAAGAAGGTTCTCAATAAGGGCCTCAATAAATCCCATTCATTCATTGCAACAGTATTTGATAGTATTATTAGGCACCTGTCCAGGGTGTCTGGAAAAGCACAGTATCTAGGTCTAAGATCAGTTAGCATAGCTATAGCAGCCTGTCCTCTTATTTCATATAGGTGACAGCTAATATCTCTGTGTGAAGTTGCAGATTGGGTGGGTTACTTAGACTTTTACAGCCACTTTACCCAGTGCAACCTTTAAAAAAATCTAAAGCACCATTTACTAGATGTGCTGAGCCCAAGGATACGGTTTGATTAACTCCTGAACATGTGGATGCCTTTGTATTGTTGTCCTGTATATCATTGTAAGTCTCCAATCACAAGTCAATTACCGTGGGGAAGAAAAATGGTGCTTCTCTATTCATGTATTGTAAAATACCTGTAAATAATAAAGATTATATTATGATTTTGGTGTCCTTTGTTGTAACACATGTATATTTAGACTTGTGTTGTGAAGATCAACAATATTTCAGTATTAAACACTACAACTCTCATAGGCATTCTGTCTGAAAACCACCTTTACAAAAAAAGATTGAAAAAATAACTGCAGTAAAGGGTAACTGCAGTAACTGCAGTAAAAGGAGTAACTGCAGTAAAAAGGGGAGTAATAAAAGGGGAGTAACTGCAGTAAAAGGGGAGTAACTGCAGTAAAAGGAGTAACTGCAGTAAAAGGGGAGTAACTGCAGTAAAAGGGGAGTAACTGCAGTAAAAGGGGAGTAACTGCAGTAAAAGGGGAGTAACTGCAGTAAAAGGGGAGTAACTGCAGTAAAAGGGGAGTAACTGCAGTAAAAGGGGAGTAACTGCAGTAAAAGGGGAGTAACTGCAGTAAAAGGGGAGTAACTGCAGTAAAGGGGAGTAACTGCAGTAAAAGGGGAGTAACTGCAGTAAAAGGGGAGTAACTGCAGTAAAAGGGGAGTAACTGCAGTAAAAGGGGAGTAACTGCAGTAAAAGGGGAGTAACTGCAGTAAAAGGGGAGTAACTGCAGTAAAAGGGGAGTAACTGCAGTAAAAGGGGAGTAACTAAAAGTAATTGCAGAATAACTGAAGTGTACTGCAGTCAGAGTGCAGTATAACTGTAGTTACACTTCAAAATTACTGCAGTAAAATAACTTGTTGTCACAGTGACTTTAAGGGGAGTAACTAAAAGTAATTGCAGAATAACTCAAGCATTTTTTATCCACACTGATTTCTGTTCAAAGAGGAGAGCTAATCTCAACTGCTTTCGTTCCTATGAATTGTTCCTTTGAGAGAGATGATCCCCACTGTGTGAAATGTGGTCGTCAGAGCTCCAGAGGAAGAACATGGGAGCTTTTTAGTACCCATAAAAGTACAAAACTGCAACATGGACATCAGTATGACGTTCAGGGGTAGACTTTACACCAGTCTGGGTTATTTGTTATTGTGCTCTAAAATGGAGTAAAGCAAAGGTGAACATTTATCAATATTTCCTCCAACCCCGTTGACATGTCAGAGCTGCCAACTGTCGGTTAGTAAGAATAATGGTTCGTATCTGTGATGAGGTCAGGCCTTGTATTTCAGTACATGACCACTAGAGGGAAACCTCCCTCAGATCAGGAAGGGAATGGAGGGAGCCTGCCTTGCTGAAGTGCAGTTAGCGACTCATCAAGGTCAATGTTACATCATTCAGTTCTGCTTCTCATCCTATGACCACTTAAAATATCAATTGGCTGTGTAAAAGGAAGAATGGTATTTTTCTGCCTTAGGGTCTATATATGGCTGCCATAGGCTAAAGAAGAAAGGGCTGCAGCGTTGCATTTTAACTTGCTCCATTACAGTGAGCAGGTTGACGTTTATTGGGATGAGTCTTGTCCTGGAGGCCCAATTGAAAGATTTCCTAGCTGCAAAGTCAAAATTGGCAATATTGTTAAAATGTATGAAAACAAAAATGAGCTATCTGGGCTTCATTTCTTAGTAGTATGCTTAACGTTATTTAAAATGAGCTATCTGGGCTTCATTTCAGGTTAGTAGTATGCTTAACGTTAGGTTTAAAATGAGCTATCTGGGCTTCATTTCAGGTTAGCAGTATGCTTAACGTTAGGTTTAAAATGAGCTATCTGGGCTTCATTTCAGGTTAGTAGTATGCTTAACGTTAGGTTTAAAGTGAGATTTTATGACTGGCTGTGCCAGCCAGTGACCACTCACAGCAGAGCTGCCTCCAGAAGAAGATTCATGACGACAACGTTAACCTGCTTACAGTGAGGGTGAATTAGGACAAGGGAGAGGCAGAAGCTCTGAGGGTAGAATGTGGTGCTGAAAATGTGTTCGGACAAAGACGTTTCCAATGTTAACAGTGATATCCTATCCTTATTGGTTCAGCCCCGGATCAATTGTCCATGAATGCTGTATGAAAATGTGCAAACTCGTATGGAAATAGTACAGACTTCTAAGGAAAGAGCCGATGGTATAGGATACTCTACTTCCTTAGGTGAAAGCTAAGATGCAGAGTGGTGCAGTGTGCACTTACAGTAATGTATACAGGGTGGGTGTAGGGCGGCACGCCTAGCGGTTAGAGCGTTGGGTCAGTAACCGAAAGGTCGCTGGTTCGAATGTCCGCGCTTATAAGGTGAAAAATCAGTTGACGTGCCCTTGAGCAAGGCACTTAACCCTAATTTGCTCCAGGGGCATTGTACTACTATGGCTGATCCTGTAAATCAACACATTTCACTGCACCTGTATGTGACAATACAATCATTCTCTTTGCTTATTTGAGCTGTTCTTGCCATAATATGGACCTGGTCTTTTACCGAATAGCGCTATCTTCTGTATACACTCCTACCTTGTCACACACTGATTGGCTCAAACGCATTAAGATGGAAAGAAATTCCACAAAGTAACTTTCAACAAGGTACACCTGTTAATAGAAATGCATTCCAAGTAACTACCTCATGAAGCTGGTTGAGAGAATGCCAAGTGTGCAAAGCTGTCATCAAGGTAAAGGGTGGCTATTAGAAGAATCTCAAATATAAAACATATTTTGATTTGTTTAACACTTTTTCTGGTTACTACCTGATTCCATATGTGTTACTTCATAGTTTTGATGCCTTCACTATTATTCTACAATGTAGACAATAGTAAAAATAAAGAAAAAAACTTTTGACATTGAATGAGTAGATTGTAGGTTTGTCCAAACTTTTGACTGGTACTGTATGGAAATAAGGTATTTGTTGAAATGTTTTTTTAACCTGTTGAAAAGTTTCGCTTTGTCATTATGGGATATTGTGTAGTAGATTGATGGACATTTTAATAATATTTATTGTAGAATCAGGCTGTAATACTATGTAACAAGTGCATTTTGAAAAGTCAGAGTCTGAATACTTTCCTGAATGCAATATGTCGAACCTGGTTTACAGTAAAGGGTCTAGAACTGCAGTACTATGTAGTGTAGCTACAGTGCAGTATGTATGAACCTGGTTTACAGTAAAGGGTCTAGAACTGCAGTACTATGTAGTGCAGCTACAGTGCAGTATGTATGAACCTGGTTTACAGTAAAGGGAACTGCAGTACTATGAAGCTACAGTGCAGTATGTATGAACCTGGTTTACAGTAAAGGGTCTAGAACTGCAGTACTATGTAGTGTAGCTACAGTGCAGTATGTAGAACCTGCAGTATGTATGAACCTGGTTTACAGTAAAGGGTCTAGAACTGCAGTACTATGTAGTGTAGCTACAGTGCAGTATGTATGAACCTGGTTTACAGTAAAGGGTCTAGAACTGCAGTACTATGTAGTGTAGCTACAGTGCAGTATGTATGAACCTGGTTTACAGTAAAGGGTCTAGAACAGTGCAGTATGTATGAACCTGGTTTTACAGTAAAGGGTCTAGAACTGCAGTACTATGTAGTGCAGCTACAGTGCAGTATGTATGAACCTGGTTTACAGTAAAGGGTCTAGAACTGCAGTACAGTGCAGTATGTATGAACCTGGTTTACAGTAAAGGGTCTAGAACTGCAGTACTATGTAGTGCAGCTACAGTGCAGCTATAGTGCAGTATGTATGAACCTGGTTTACAGTAAAGGGTCTAGAACTGCAGTACTATGTAGTGCAGCTACAGTGCAGTATGTATGAACCTGGTTTACAGTAAAGGGTCTAGAACTGCAGTACTCTGTAGTGCAGCTATAGTGCAGTATGTATGAACCTGGTTTACAGTAAAGGTTCTAGAACTGCAGTACTATGTAGTGCAGCTATAGTGCAGTATGTATGAACCCGGTTTACAGTAAAGGGTCTAGAACTGCAGTACTATGTAGTGCAGCTACAGTGCAGTATGTATGAAGCTGACATGGGGCTAGAGGAGGCCGCTTACAGAGCAAACAGGCCAGACGGGGTGCGGGCGCGGTTGCTAGGAAACCAGCGTGGCGCCTATATTAGATCGAATTTATTATATTCTGCCAGTCGTCATCCCCCCCCCCCCTTCTTTCTCTCCCCCTCCTTCCTCTCAGACTACATTGACAGACAGTGTACACTAAGGCTCTGCAGCAGCTAGCGTTTCCACTGCCACCCCCATATCTCTCACACACACGGTACCATGAGTCCTATCCTTTAGGCAAGACCTTCTCTGACTTCCAGGGCTTAAATCTGCGCTCTGTCTAGACACCAGGTTGCATCACACGACTTCCCAATCTGCACCACTAGTCTTTTCGCCTGCATCTGTTAGTGCCTAATACTTTCTCTAAATGTCAAGATTTGTTTAGTCTCTAAACGAAGACGATCCATGAAGCAGTATCCATTCATTCACCAGAAGGATGTGATAGTTGTTCAATAAAAATGCTACTGACATATGGCTCTGTTTGCAGAAGGACATTCTACATCAATATGTTAAGTACTGTACGAGGTGTACAGAACCTTCAATTCACTGCATACAAGCACGATATGTTTTGACAGTATTTGGTTACAATATTCACCCTTATGTCATATCTTATATCATCTCATGTCATCTCACATTTATAAAAATGCTTTTAATGTATGATTTTAATTAGCTATCTTTTTTTCATTATCCTTTGTCTGTTTCATTATTTTATGTCCAGCACTTAGTTAGAAACAAAGTGTTATACAAATCGTTATGACTTTATGTAATTGTTGAGCCAGTACAAACACCAAAAGGAAGACGGAACGTCAGATGAATATCTAAATTGAAACATTCTCCCCCTCTGCTCTCCTCGTTCAGAATGGAGATGATGTCGCTGTACTCTTCATAGTTCAGGACAGGTCACATTCAATGAAAGCCATGGTGATAACAGTTTGAGCATGACACATCCATTTGACGCAGAGGCTTTGAAAGCTCCCTCCTATAGGGATGTTATCTGGCAGTGTGAAACCAACTACAAGGCAGCTAAGGAAGCACTGCATTCCACTGCTGAGAAGACTCCTGGACTCCTGAGAAATGCACTTGTTTGTGTCATCGAGGGAGTAGCCACGTCATCGAGGGAGTAGCCACGTCATCGAATAAAGCTAAATGGGCATCGACAGTAGAGGAGGAAGAGCAACCACCTCTTCCTCTGTCCTATCGCTCTTCTCTTCTCTCATTGTCATTCCCCTGTTAGACCTGCTGATTTTCCAGAAAACTGACATCCTGATTAAAGAATTGGTTCACCTGCCACACAAACTGCTTTCCAGAACTTATTTGTTTTTTCATTGAAGGATGAATGTGAAAAGGAGATGAAAGGTGTCAGTGGAATAGTACTGTGTGTCTGGAGCCCTGCAAATGCTGCCTCTCAGCTGCAGCAGGCCTGTCTTCTCTTGTCTTCCACACTGGGAGACTCCTTGTCTTCCCTCTCTTTACCTGTTATGTCTTCCACACTGGGAGACTCCATGTCATGTCTTCCACACTGGGAGACTCCATCTCTTCCCTCTCTTTACCTGTCATGTCTTCCACACTGGGAGACTCCATCTCTTCCCTCTCTTTACCTGTCATGTCTTCCACACTGGGAGACTCCATCTCTTCCCTCTCTTTACATGTCTTGTCTTCCACACTGGGAGACTCCATGTCATGTCTTCCACACTGGGAGACTCCATCTCTTCCCTCTCTTTACATGTCTTGTCTTCCACACTGGGAGACTCCATCTCTTCCCTCTCTTTACATGTCTTGTCTTCCACACTGGGAGACTCCATCTCTTCCCTCTCTTTACATGTCTTGTCTTCCACACTGGGAGACTCCATCTCTTCCCTCTCTTTACATGTCTTGTCTTCCACACTGGGAGACTCCATGTCTTCCCTCTCTTTACATGTCTTGTCTTCCACACTGGGAGACTCCATGTCTTGTCTTCCACACTGGGAGACTCCATCTCTTCCACACTGGGAGACTCCATGTCTTGTCTTCCACACTGGGAGACTCCATGTCTTCCCTCTCTCTCTTGTCTTCCACACTGGGAGACTCCATGTCTTGTCTTCCACACTGGGAGACTCCATGTCTTCCCACACTGGGAGACTCTTTACACTGTCCATGTCTTCCCACACTGGGAGACTCCATGTCTTGTCTTCCACACTGGGAGACTCCATGTCTTGTCTTCCACACTGGGAGACTCCATGTCTTCCACACTGGGAGACTCTGTCTTGTCTTCCACACTGGGACATGTCTTGTCTTCCACACTGGGAGACTCCATGTCTTTCTTCCACACAGACTCCATGTCTCTTCCACACAGACTCTGCTTCTTTACAGGCTTCACACTGGGAGACTCCATGGTCTTCCACACTGGGAGACTCCATGTCTTGTCTTCCACAGAAATATTGTCTTCCACACTGGGAGACTCCATGAGAAAGTCAAAAACTATACTTGTCTAGAGGAACTCCATGGAGGGAAGATGAGAGACTCCATGTGCTTCCAAGAGAAGGATAGATAAACTGGGAGACTCCATGGTCTTCCACACTGGGAGACTCCATGTCTTGACACTGGGAGACTCCATGTGATGTAGAAATAGAGATCCCTCTCTTTAGCTGTCAAGAGAAGGATAGATAAAGAGGAGGAATATAGAGAAAGAGATGTAGAAACAGAGAGATAGCAAGAGAAGGATAGATAAAGAGGAGGAATATAGAGAAAGAGATGTAGAAACAGAGAGATAGCAAGAGAAGGATAGATAAAGAGGAGGAATATAGAGAAAGAGATGTGAAACAGAGAGATAGCAAGAGAAGGATAGATAAAGAGGAGGAATATAGAGAAAGAGCAAGAGAAGGATAGATAAAGAGAAGGAATATAGATAAAGATGTAGAATAGAGAGATAGAGCAAGAGAAGGATAGATAAAGAGGAGGAATATAGAGAAAGAGATGTAGAAACAGAGAGATAGCAAGAGAAGGATAGATAAAGAGGAATATAGAGAAAGAGATGTAGAAAAGATAGCAAGAAGGAGATAAAGAGATGTAGAAATAGAGAGATAGCAAGAGAAGGATAGATAAAGAGAAGGAGGAATATAGAGAAAGAGATGTAGAAATAGAGAGATAGCAAGAGAAGGAGGAATATAGAGAAAGAGATGTAGAAATAGAGAGATAGCAAGAGAAGGATAGATAAAGAGAAGGAGGAATATAGAGAAAGAGATGTAGAAATAGAGATAGCAAGAGAAGGAGGAATATAGATAAAGAGATGTAGAAACAGAGAGATAGCAAGAGGAGGAATATAGAGAAAGAGATAGCAAGAGAAAGATATGTAGAAATAGAAAGAGAGCGCAAGGATAGATAAAGAGGAGGAATATAGAGAAAGAGATGTAGAAACAGAGAGATAGCAAGAGAAGGATAGATAAAGAGGAGGAATATAGAGAAAGAGAGCAAGAGAAGGATAGATAAAGAGAAAGATATGTAGAAATAGAGAGAGATAGCAAGAGAAGGATAGATAAAGAGAAGGAGGAATATAGAGAAAGAGATGTAGAAATAGAGAGATAGCAAGAGAAGGATAGATAAAGAGAAGGAGGAATATAGAGAAAGAGATGTAGAAATAGAGAGAGATAGCAAGAAGAGAAAGACAGATGGAGGGAGAGAGTGAGTGAAATCAATCCGCTGTGCAGGGCTGGTTGTGTCAGATTCTTCCGGAAGCACGACTAAAAATACAAGTGACTGGAGACGGTGTGTGGGGGAGCGTAAAACAAAAGAAACAGGCCTGTGAAAAATCCATAAAACATGATGGTACAGTAGATGTGTGTGTGTGTGCACGCTTCACAGTGTGTGTGTCACAGTGTGTGTCACACGCGGGGCATTAAGTTGACATTTATAACACTTAAAACACACTTAGGTATCCGTGGCGACAGAGCTGGGAGTTGTGTGTCGCTGTGTCTCAGAACACCTGCTGGCGGTGTGGAAGTGTTCAGGTGAGGTGACCGCGTGCTAATGTCGTCATTATTGACAATGAAAACCCTAGCCGTGAGCTGAAGTAGACAGCTTGACAGCCTGGCTGTGAAACATTATATATACAAAAGTATGTGGACACCCCTTCAAATTAGTGGATTCTGCAATTTCAGGCATATCTGTTACTGATAGGTGTATAAAATTGAGTACACAGCCATGCAATCTCCATAGACAAACATTGGCAGTAGAATGGCCTTGCTGAAGAGCACAGTGACTTTCATCGTGGCACTTTCACAGGATTCCACCTTTGGGGGTGGCAGGTAGCCTAGTGGTTAGAGTGTTGGACTAGTAACCAAGAGGTTGCAAGATCAAATCCCGAGCTGACAAGGTACAAACAAATCTGTTGTTCTGCCGCTGAGCAGGCAGTTAACCCACTGTTCTTAGGCCATCATTGACAATTCTGTGCTTCAAACTTTGTGGCAACAGTTTGGGTAAGGCCCTTTCCTGTTTCAATATGACAATGCCCCCATGCACAAAGCGAGGTCTATTCTGAAATGGTTTGTTGAGATCAACCTCATCAAACACCTTTGGGATGAATTGGAATGCCAACTGTGAGCCAGAGGCCTAATCATCCAACATCAGTGCCCGACCTCAAGCTCTTGTGGCTGAATGGAAGCAAGTCCCTGCAGCAATGTTTCAACATCTTTTGGGAGCCTTCCCAGAAGAGGGAGGCTGTTACAGCAGCATCTACATATTAATGCCCATGATTTTGGAATGAGTTGTTTGACAGGCCGTGTCCACATACTTTTGGCCATGTAGTGTATCTGCAGAGGGAAAGAGATAGCGAAATGAGCTCAGGTAAAAGTGTTTTTTACTGACTTGAAGAACTCTATTCAACACTTTATATTGCTACTTTCTCCTCTCTTCTATAGTCTGCCATAACCCCCAGCTACCAAACGCTGACTCGGCTGCTGCATCTTCCCAGAGAAATGAAAGAGGAATCAGCCATCAGACTGGAGGGACACACAGCCATAATAATAAGTGAATCTCAAGTCTACATGAAGAAGTTGAACTGATGCATCTAAACAGCTTGACCCTGTGGTTGACTCATCATACAGTCAGGCAGTTAGTCAGTCAGCCAGCCAGCCAGTCAGTCAAACACACAAACACTCAATTCCCACAACCTGTCAGGCGTGAGTTAATTGCCAGAGGCTGGCCCATCAGTTGTGCGGACGGGGGGCTGCAGTCGGCTGTTTTTCCAGCGTCGTAGCTCCCGTTAGCCCACCCTGCTGTATGTATCACCCCTGCTTGGAGTGCTGACCCCACAGCATGAGGAGGTCTTGGCCCCCACTTCTTCCTCTCACTGGGCTAGCAGACATGCTGCACACCACCACCACCACCACCCTGCAGCCGTGGCCCATAAATATCCTGCCAGCCCTGCACTAATAGTCCTAATGGTTCCTGAGGAGCTGCCCGGAGCTGCATTAGGCCTGGATGGTCCATTGATTTAAAGCAAAGAGGCCGGCCCTGCCCTGCCGCCCGCTGCTCTATATGGGCCGGCTTCCAGTCACTGACCCACAGGGTTATCTCCCAAATGCAATTAAGACGCTTAAAAGTGCTTTTTCAGGAAGACACTGGGAGTAATGAGGGAGAGGCCGGCTGGACCGGGCCGATCCTATGCTGAGTGGGTGGGTGTAGGGGCCCCAGCCCTCCCCCAGCCGCGCACTAGCCGGGAGGGAACGGCTCAAGTGAGGAAATGAAAGGAACCCTGGCTATGATATGTAATATCACCAGGAGGTGCAGCTCTGAATGGATGTCTCAGGGAGAGGAACAGAGCAATGTTTTGTAGCCCCAGTGACCAACATAGTGTCTGTGTCCCAAATGGCACCTTTTTCCCTTTATAGTGCACTATAAACACAGGGCTCTTGTCAATAGTAGTGCACTATAAACACAGGGCTCTGGTCAATAGTAGTGCACTATAAACACAGGGCTCTGGTCAACAGTAGTGCACTATAAACACAGGGCTCTGGTCAATAGTAGTGCACTGTACAGGAAATAGGGTACCATTTGGGACACCCCAGGGAAAGTCATACTCAGAGGATGTGGGAACATTAGTGTTTAATGGGGTAATTATGTCAGCTGTTCTTCGTCTCGCTGTGTATGCTGGGCCTTATGCAATTCTGACTGGATGCAGACAATTGAGTTTCATCATTGGACACTCAGGGAAAATGGGTGATGGTCCCGACCTCGTTGCCCTAAGTACCTCCACAGCACATAATAACATACTGGCATTTGTCTGTAATGCAAAGTTTTGTCATGGATACTTGTAATTCCATTGTTTATTTACCCAGGAATGTGAACCATATAGATTGTGTTTTGATGTTGTTGCATTAGCTATAGTACTTTTCTTGGATTTTAAAGCAAGCTGTCCTACATTCTGTGGATGTCTGCACTAAATGTAGAGTATTATTATTGTGTATATGCGAGAGAGGGGGAGAGAGAAAGAGTGTGTGTGTATGTAAGTGAGAGCTAAAGAGCGAGAGGAAGAAAGAAGGAGAGAGAGAGAGCGGTCTGATGCCCTAAGGCCCAAATTAATCATAATGGCTTTTTCATATAAAGAGACAAGAAAAAGGGAGATTTGTTTAAGAGTGGTTGGGAATAAAATAGAGAGGAGAGGAGGATGGGCGGAGATGGAAGCTAACGTACTAAAATAATGAAGAGGGGGAGAGAGAGAGAGAGAGAGATGGGGAGAGATAGAGAGAGGGATGGGGGAGAGAGAGTGAGAGTGATGGTGAGATAGAGAGGGGATGGGAAGAGAGAGAGCGAGAGAGAGGGATGGGGAGATAGAGAGAGTGGATGGAGAGAGAGAGGGTGGATGGGGAGGGATGGAGAGGGAGAGAGAGAGAGAATGGGGGTATGGGGAGAGATAAAGAGAGAGGGATGGGGGAGAGAGAGAGAGAGGGAGAGAGGGGGGGGGGGGAGTGGAGGGGGGGAGAGAGGGGGAAGGAGAGGGAAGGAGACAGAGAGGCATCACGAGGGCTGCAGACTGCTGCTGTTGTGCTCAGCTGCATCCAGTACAACTCCACCGTTTCTTCATCAACAGCCTCATAACTTCACCCAAATCACTGGGCTTACCGTTGTCGTGAAATGGCAACAAATCACTGGCACCGCAGCCGACATAAAATTTGGTCTGCTAAGCTTGACGACGAGACAAATATTAAATGTATCTTTATCAAGATCAGTAATTATGAATTGTCAATGTGATTCTGAGGGAAGTAAGCTAAGAGTGCAGGAATCTGACTGAGTACACAGGAGTGCAGGAATCTAACTGAGTACACAGGAGTGCATGAATCTGACTGAGTACACCGGAGTGCAGGAATCTGACTGAGTACACCAGAGTGCAGGAATCTGACTGAGTACACCAGAGTGCAGGAATCTGATTGAGTACACAGGAGTGCAGGAATCTGACTGAGTACACAGGAGTGCAGGAATCTGACTGAGTACACAGGAGTGCAGGAATCTGACTGAGTACACAGGAGTGCAGGAATCTGACTGAGTACACCGGAGTGCAGGAATCTGACTGAGTACACCGGAGTGCAGGAATCTGACTGAGTACACCAGAGTGCAGGAATCTGACTGAGTACACCAGAGTGCAGGAATCTGACTGAGTACACAGGAGTGCCGGAATCTGACTGAGTACACAGGAGTGCATGAATCTGACTGAGTACACCAGAGTGCAGGAATCTGACTGAGTACACCAGAGTGCAGGAATCTGACTGAGTACACCAGAGTGCAGGAATCTGACTGAGTACACCAGAGTGCAGGAATCTGACTTAGTACACCAGAGTGCAGGAATCTGACTGAGTACACCAGAGTGCAGGAATCTGACTGAGTACACCAGAGTGCAGGAATCTGACTGAGTACACCAGAGTGCAGGAATCTGACTGAGTACACAGGAGTGCAGGAATCTGACTGAGTACACAGGAGTGCAGGAATCTGACTGAGTACACAGGACAAGGCAATGAAGCAATAGACTAACTGCTAGTAAAAATGTTCCTTAAAATAAATGAGGCTTTTTTTGATGCCTACGTGCTGGAGATTTGTTAGTGTGCAACAAAGGTGTCTATTTTGTGTTTGATAAAGGCCTGGGTAGTGTGTGAACAGGACATGTATTTGTTCATCTCCAATACCCTGGTATGTTCAGAATCAAAAGCCTTATGCAGGAGTTGAAATAAAACCCCACTGTGTCACGAGCTAACATGACAAGCCTTGAAGAAGAATCCCATCAACCCAGTCTGCTATGTTGGGTTGTTAGAGAGTGGATCCATATGCATGCAGGAAAAGATTGTGTCCCAAATGACACCCTATTCCCTAGATAGTGCACTACTGGGTATGCATCAGGTGGAAATCACAACTATAAATGCCACAGTGGAATGTGTGTGTGTGTGTGTGTGTGTGTGTGTGTGTGTGTGTGTGTGTGTGTGTGTGTGTGTGTGTGTGTGTGTGTGTGTGTGTGTGTGTGTGTGTGTGTGTGTGTGTGTGTGTGTGTGTGTGTGTGAGTGTGTGTGTGTGTGTGTGTGTGAGGAGGAGTTTTTCAGAGTGTCATTACTCTCTGTAGTGGTACTGTTCATATCTAAAGAGAGGAGGAGTTTTTCAGAGTGTCATTACTCTCTGTAGTGGTACTGTTCATATCTAAAGAGAGGAGGAGTTTTTCAGAGTGTCATTACTCTCTGTAGTGGTACTGTTCATATCTAAAGAGAGGAGGAGTTTTCAGAGTGTCATTACTCTCTGTAGTGGTACTGTTCATATCTAAAGACTCAACTGTACGACTTGATTAGTTTAGTGTTAGCTAGCTACATAGCTGTCTTTGTTTCAAGATAATTGTGTAGTTTAGTGTGTAGCCTTGAGCATTATCTTAATTCACTGAGGTTCGCTAGCCAGCTATTTGTCGTCCTTAACGTAGGAGACTCTGCTAGCTAGCCAACAGCTAACAGCTAGCCAACGTCACCACACGGCTACTGATTCGAATTCAATCACCGGTCAGGGAGTATCTCATTTTCATTTCATTACAGTACAACGGTTTTTGATTTGTTTGATCGTAGCTAGCTACATAGCTAGCTACATAGTCAGTCTTTGTTTCAAAGATAATTGTGTAGTCTAGAGCGATTTCCTAGGTTAGCTAGCCAGCTATTGTCGTTCTTTTAACTCAACGTAACGTAAACAACACTGCTAGCTAGCCAGCTAGCCCCGAATAGCAGCACTGTAGAAATTATTACACTCAACGGAACGACTTGATTAGTGTAGTGCCAACAACGCAGCTACTGCCAGCTAGCCTACTTTAGCAGTACTGTATCATTTAATCATTTTAGTCAATAAGATTCTTGCTACGTAAGCAACTTTCTGAACATTCGAGACGTGTAGTCCACTTGTCATTCCAATTTCCCTTGCATTAGCGTAGCCTTTTCTGTAGCCTGTCAACTATGTGTCTGTCTATCCCTGTTCTCCTCCTCTGCACAGACCATACAAACGCTCCACACCGCGTGGCGCACGACCACCTAATCTGGTGGTCCCAGCGCGTACGACCACGTGGGAGTTCCAGGTCTCCGGGTAGCCTCTGGAACTGCCGATCTGCGGCCAACAAGGCAGAGTTCATCTCAGCCTATGCCTCCCTCCAGTCCCTTGACTTCTTGGCACTGACGGAAACATGGATCACCACAGATAACACTGCTACTCCTACTGCTCTCTCCTCGTCCGCCCACGTGTTCTCGCACACCCCAGAGCTTCTGGTCAGCGGTGGTGGCACCGTGGATCCTCATCTCTCCCCAAGTGGTCTTTCTCTCTTTCTCCCCTTACCCATCTGTCTATTGCCTCCTTGAATTCCATGCTGTCACAGTTACCAGCCCTTTCAAGCTTAACATCCTTATCATTTATCGCCTCCAGGTTCCCCTCGAAAGTTCATCAATGAGCTTGATGCCTTGATAAGTCTCCTTTCCTGAGGACGGCTCACCTCTCACAGTTCTGGGCGACTTTAACCTCCCCCGTCTACCTTTGACTCATTCCTCTCTGCCTCCTTTCCACTCCTCTCCTCTTTTTGACCTCACCCTCTCACCTTCCCCCCTACTCACAAGGCAGGCAATACGCTGACCTCATCTTTACTAGATGCTGTTCTTCCACTAACCTCATTGCAACTCCCTCCAAGTCTCCGACCACTACCTTGTATCCTTTTCCCTCTCGCTCTCATCCAACACTTCCCACACTGCCCCTACTCGGATGGTATCGCGCCGTCCAACCTTCGCTCTCTCTCCCCGCTACTCTCTCCTCTTCCATCCTATCATCTCTTCCCCTCTGCTCAAACTTTCTCCAACCTATCTCCTGATTCTGCCTCCTCAACCTCCTCTCCTCCCTTACTGCATCCTTTGACTCTCTATGTCCCCTATCCTCCAGGCCGGCTCGGTCCTCCCCTCCCGCTCCGTGGCTCGACGACTCATTGCGAGCTCACAGAACAGGGGCTCCGGGCAGCCGAGCGGAAATGGAGGAAACTCGCTCCCCTGCGGACCTGGCATCCTTTCACTCCTCCTCTACATTTTCCTCCTCTGTCTCTGCTGCTAAAGCCACTTTCTACCATTCTAAAATTCCAAGCATCTGCCTCTAACCCCAGGGAAGCTCTTTGCCACCTTTCCTCCCTCCTGAATCCCCCTCCTCCTCTCTGCAGATGACTTCGTCAACCATTTTGAAAGAATATCGATGACATCCGATCCTCATTTGCTAAGTCAAATGACACCGCTGGTTCTGCTCACACTGCCCTACCCTATGCCTGACCTCTTTCTCCTCTCTCTCCAGATGAAATCCTCGCGTCTTGTGACGGGCCGGCCGCCCAACAACCTGCCCGCTGACCCTATCCCCTCCTCTCTTCTCCAGACCATTTCCGGAGACCTTCTCCCTTACCTCACCCGCTCATCAACTCATCCCTGACCGCTGGCTACGTCCCTCCCGTCTTCAAGAGAGCGAGAGTTGCACCCTTTCTGAAAAACCTACACTCGATCCCTCCGATGTCAACAACTACAGACCAGTATCCCTTCTCTCTTTTCTCAAAACTCTTGAGCGTGCCGTCCTTGGCCAGCTCTACCGCTATCTCTCTCAGAATGACCTTTCTTGATCCAAATCAGTCAGGTTTCAAGACTAGTCATTCAACTGAGACTGCTCTTCTCATCACGGAGGCGCTCCGCACTGCTAAAGCTAACTCTCTCTCCTCTGCTCTCATCCTTCTAGACCTATCGGCTGCCTTCGATACTGTGAACCATCAGATCCTCCTCTCCACCCTCTCCGAGTTGGGCATCTCCGGCGCGCCCACGCTTGGATTGCGTCTACCTGGGACAGGTGGCTCTACCAGGTGGCGTGGCGAGAATCTGTCTCCTCACCACGCGCTCTCACCACTGGTGTCCCCAGGGCTCTGTTCTAGGCCCTCTCTTATTCCCGCTATACACCAAGTCACTTGGCTCTGTCATAACCTCACATGGTCTCTCCTATCATTGCTATGCAGACGACACACAATTAATCTTCTCCTTTCCCCCTTCTGATGACCAGGTGGCGGAATCGCATCTCTGCATGTCTGGCAGACATATCAGTGTGGATGACGGATCACCACCTCAAGTTGAACCTCAGCAAGACGGAGCTCCTCTTCCTCCCGGGGAAGGACTGCCCGTTCCATGATCTCGCCATCACGGTTGACAACTCCATTGTGTCCTCCTCCCCCAGAGCCAAGAACCTTGGCGTGATCCTGGACAACACCCTGACGTTCTCAACTAACATCAAGGCGGTGTCCCGTTCCTGTAGGTTCATGCTCTACAACATCCGCAGAGTACGACCCTGCCTCACAGGAAGCGGCGCAGGTCTAATCCCAGGCACTTGTCATCTCCGTCTGGATTACTGCAACTCGCTGTTGGCTGGGCTCCCTGCCACCAGTGCCATTAAACCCTACACTCATCCAGAACGCCGCAGCCGTCTGGTGTTCAACCTTCCCAAGTTCTCTCACGTCACCCCGCTCCTCCGCTCTCTCCACTGGCTTCCAGTTGAAGCTCGCATCCGCTACAAGACCATGGTGCTCGCCACGGAGCTGTGAGGGGAACGGCACCTCAGTACCTCCAGGCTCTGATCAGACCCTACACCCAAACAAGGGCACTGCGTTCATCCACCTCTGGCCTGCTCGCCTCCCTACCACTGAGGAAGTACAGTTCCCGCTCAGCCCAGTCAAAACTGTTCGCTGCTCTGGCCCCCAATGGAGGAGTTTTTCAGAGTGTCATTACTCTCTGTAGTGGTACTGTTCATATCTAAAGAGAGGAGGAGTTTTTCAGAGTGTCATTACTCTCTGTAGTGGTACTGTTCATATCTAAAGAGAGGAGGAGTTTTTCAGAGTGTCATTACTCTCTGTAGTGGTACTGTTCATATCTAAAGAGAGCTCTTCATGTTCACTGTCCTTACTTTGTCTCAGTCCTGATGTGTAAACATAGACACACACACATGATAAAAAGATGGAACATACTGTATATAAATGACATACATACAGATGGAGCCAACTCTGTGATACAAAGTGATGTTTGTTACATACTGTCTGACAAGCTTGTGGGACTCAGCTGTCACAGACTGTTCTTTTCTGAGCTGTTTGGCTTTTTCTCTGAGGAAAACCTGCAATTTGCAGACAGCCAGCCTACGCACTGCACAGCCAGCCTCAATACATTGTCCCCAGACACCACAGTGATGGTGATTATAATCTTTAATACCATCACATTGCAGTTGACCATTATTGCGTTCTTTCAGGGGGGGCCAATGAGTATTTGCATTACCAAAGCTGTCAGTTGGATGTTTTTCTCTCTAATTCAACCCATTTTCCCCATGACAGAGCAGGGGTCCATTCTGATCGTTTCCAAACAGCTCTGTGGAGATATTGAGACTGTAAGAGCCGCCTCCCATCTCATGACGTTTTGCATTCCAAAGTAATGTACACTGGGTTAAATCACCTATTGAAATATTCATGTATTCAGCCAAGCTCTATGTGAGCATTTACACCTACACAGAGCTGGTGACAGCCAGACAGTTTGTTTTACAATGAGCTCTCTCCCTCCGGAGAGACGTGCTAAAGGCAGGAATTTAAATCTGAAAAAGCAACATTAAGAAGGGCTTTTTCCCCTCACGATGAGTGTGTGATTGAAGGCTGGTAGGCTGAGGCTGGGCTGTTAAGGATGGAGCCAGGGGATAATGAATACAATACAGGTGCTGGGGTTTAGCTCAGGTTATGATGAGGTGGCAAAAAAGCACATTACAATGGCAGGGGTTCTCTCCCTTCTTTCTCTCTGGAACACACAGATACACACAGATACACACAGATACACACAGATACACACAGCCATGCAGGAACATAGACACACACACACACACACACACACACACACACACACACACACACACACACACACACACACACACACACACACACACACACACACACACACACACACACACACACACACACACACACAGCATGTTGTCTTTCACACACACTCTCTCTCTCTCACTCTCTACTGGGTCAGCAAAGTAATGTTGAAGTGATATGGAGCAGTGCATTGCAGAGGTGCATGATTTGTAATAAATGAATTAATCAATTCTGTGAAATATCACAGTATGTCATTTGGCCGTCATGTACAATTAAGAATTTTCTCTTAAAACGAGGGCTATAATATCTTAATATGTCCCAGCTACTTGCATTTCTGACAATCACTGTAGCAAAAGAAGCTCATCCATCACTACACAGGTATACACACACACAGATGATACAGGACAGCTATGGTGTGGTGCACACACACAGTTACACACACATCTGCATTACCAGCCAGCATCCTCTTAGCTTGTCTTTGTTGTGTTGTGTTGAGGATGGGGTTGTTTAACATGCTGTTTCTGTCTTTGTTGTGTTGTGTTGAGGATGGAGGTTGTTTCTGTCTTTGTTGTGTAGAGGATGGGCTAAGCATGTTGTTTAACATGCTGTTTCTGTCTTTGTTGTGGGTCAGCAAAGTAATGTTGTTGAGGATGGAGCAGTGCATTGCAGAGGTGCATCTTTGTTTGTTGATAAATGGAGGTTAATCAATTCTGTGAAATATCACAGTATGTCATTTGGCCGTCATGTACAATTAAGAATTTTCTTTTGTTGTGTTGAGGGTGGAGTTAATTTCTTCTTATGTCCCAGCTACTTGTTTCTGACAATCACTGTAGTTGGAGAAGCTTGTCCATCACTACGTGTTGAGGGTGATACAGGACAGCTATGGTGTGGTGCAAGTTATGATGTCTGTCTTTGTTGTGTTGACCAGCCAGCATCCTCTTAGCTTGTCTTTGTCTTTGTTGTGTTGAGGATGGGGTTGTTTTGCTGTTTCTGTCTTTGTTGTGTTGAGGATGGAGGTTGTTTCTGTCTTTGTTGTGTTGAGGATGAGGATGGGAGGTTGTTTCTGTCTTTGTTGTGTTGAGGATGGAGGTTTCTGTTTTGTGTGTTGACATGGAGGTTGTTTCTGTCTTTGTTGTGTTGAGGATGGAGGTTGTTTCTGTCTTTGTTGTGTTGAGGATGGAGGTTGTTTCTGTCTTTGTTGTGTTGAGGGTGGAGGTTGTTTCTGTCTTTGTTGTGTTGAGGATGGAGGTTGTTTCTGTCTTTGTTGTGTTGAGGATGGAGGTTGTTTCTGTCTTTGTGTGTTGAGGATGGAGTTGTTTCTGTCTTTGTTGTGTTGAGGATGGAGGTTGTTTCTGTCTTTTTCTGTGTTGAGGATGGAGTTTGTTTCTGTCTTTGTTGTGTTGAGGATGGAGGTTGTTTCTGTCTTTGTTGTGTTGAGGATGGAGGTTGTTTCACTTTGTTGTTTCTGTCTTTGTTGTGTTGAGGATGGAGGTTGTTTCTGTCTTTGTTGTGTTGAGGATGGAGGTTGTTTCTGTCTTTGTTGTGTTGAGGATGGAGGTTGTTTCTGTCTTTGTTGTGTTGAGGATGGAGTTTGTTTCTGTCTTTGTTGTGTTGAGGATGGAGGTTGTTTCTGTCTTTGTTGTGTTGAGGGTGGAGTTTGTTTCTGTCTTTGTTGTGTTGAGGATGGAGGTTGTTTCTGTCTTTGTTGTGTTGAGGATGGAGGTTGTTTCTGTCTTTGTTGTGTTGAGGATGGAGGTTGTTTAACATGATGTTTCTGTCTTTGTTGTGTTGAGGATGGAGGTTGTTTTGTTGTGTTGAGGGTGGAGTTTGTTTCTGTTTTGTTGTGTTGAGGATGGAGGTTGTTTCTGTCTTTGTTGTGTTGAGGATGGAGTTTGTTTCTGTCTTTGTTGTTTCTGTTTCTTCTTTGTTGTGTTGAGGATGGAGGTTGTTTCTGTTTCTGTCTTTGTTGTGTTGAGGATGGAGGTTGTTTCTGTCTTTGTTGTGTTGAGGATGGAGGTTGTTTCTGTCTTTGTTGTGTTGAGGATGGAGGTTGTTTCTGTCTTTGTTGTGTTGAGGATGGAGTTGTTTCTGTCTTTGTTGTGTTGAGGATGGAGTTTGTTTCTGTCTTTGTTGTGTTGAGGATGGAGGTTGTTTCTGTCTTTGTTGTGTTGAGGATGGAGGTTGTTTCTGTCTTTGTTGTGTTGAGGATGGAGGTTGTTTCTGTCTTTGTTGTGTTGAGGATGGAGGTTGTTTCTGTCTTTGTTGTGTTGAGGATGGAGGTTGTTTCTGTCTTTGTTGTGTTGAGGATGGAGGTTGTTTCTGTCTTTGTTGTGTTGAGGATGGAGGTTGTTTCTGTCTTTGTTGTGTTGAGGATGGAGGTTGTTTCTGTCTTTGTTGTGTTGAGGATGGAGTTTGTTTCTGTCTTTGTTGTGTTGAGGATGGAGGTTGTTTCTGTCTTTGTTGTGTTGAGGATGGAGTTTGTTTCTGTCTTTGTTGTGTTGAGGATGGAGTTTGTTTCTGTCTTTGTTGTGTTGAGGATGGAGTTTGTTTCTGTCTTTGTTGTGTTGAGGATGGAGTTTGTTTCTGTCTTTGTTGTGTTGAGGATGGAGGTTGTTTCTGTCTTTGTTGTGTTGAGGATGGAGGTTGTTTAACATGTCTTTGTTTCTGTGTTGTGAGGATGGAGTTTGTTTCTGTCTTTGTTGTGTTGAGGATGGAGGTTGTTTCTGTCTTTGTTGTGTTGAGGATGGGTGTTGTTTAACATGATGTTTCTGTCTTTGTTGTGTTGAGGATGGAGGTTGTTTAACATGCTGTTTCTGTCTTTGTTGTGTTGAGGATGGAGGTTGTTTAACATGCTGTTTCTGTCTTTGTTGTGTTGAGGATGGAGGTTGTTTAACATGATGTTTCTGTCTTTGTTGTGTTGAGGATGGAGGTTGTTTAACATGATGTTTCTGTCTTTGTTGTGTTGAGGATGGAGGTTGTTTAACATGCTGTTTCTGTCTTTGTTGTGTTGAGGATGGAGGTTGTTTAACATGCTGTTTCTGTCTTTGTTGTGTTGAGGATGGAGGTTGTTTAACATGCTGTTTCTGTCTTTGTTGTGTTGAGGATGGAGGTTGTTTAACATGCTGTTTCTGTCTTTGTTGTGTTGAGGATGGAGGTTGTTTCTGTCTTTGTTGTGTTGAGGATGGGTTTGTTTAACATGCTGTTTCTGTCTTTGTTGTGTTTAGGATGGGGTTGTTTAATATGCTGGGTGGTGAGGAGGGAACCTGAGGAGAGAGAGAGAGGCTCTATCTCAATTGCTTAAAATCCTCTCTTTTCTTCTGGTCAGTTCTTTCAGAACCGAACAGAGATAGCATGCTGCGGTAAGGTGTGTGTGGTATAGTGTGTGCAGTACAGATGGTGCAGTACTGGGTGTGGTATAGTGTGTGCAGTACAGATGGTGCAGTACTGGGTGTGGTATAGTGTGTGGTATAGTGTGTGGTATAGTGTGTGCAGTACAGATGGTGCAGTACTGGGTGTGGTATAGTGTGTGCAGTACAGATGGTGCAGTACTGGGTGTGGTATAGTGTGTGGTATAGTGTGTGCAGTACAGATGGTGCAGTACTGGGTGTGGTATAGTGTGTGGTATAGTGTGTGCAGTACAGATGGTGCAGTACTGGGTGTGGTATAGTGTGTGGTATAGTGTGTGCAGTACAGATGGTGCAGTACTGGGTGTGGTAGTGTGTATAGTGTGGTACAGTACTCTTGCTTAGGACACTGGGGAATGAGAGGCAGTAACAGTGTTAATCCATCTATAGTGAGACCAACAGCATGTTGCAGTAACAGATGGTGCATGTTGACTGGGACTGTGGTACTAGTGTAACAGAAGAGACTAACAGCATGTTGACAGTAACAGAAGGTGCAGTACTGGAGACCAACAGCATGGTGACTACCCTAACAGAAGAGACTAACAGCATGTTGACTACCCTAACAGAAGAGACCAACAGTGGACTATAACAGAAGAGACTAACAGCATGTTGATAGAAGAGACTAACAGCATGTTGACTACCCTAACAGAAGAGACTAACAGCAGGACATAACAGGTGCATGTTGACTGAAGAGACTAACAGCATGTTGACTACCCTAACAGAAGAGATGCATGTTGACTACCCTAACAGAAGAGACTAACAGCATGTTGACTACCCTAACAGAAGAGACTAACAGCAGTACTACTTAACTTAGAGACACTGTTCACTACCCTAACAGAAGAGAGGCATGTTCCAAGCTGTCAGGCTATTAACAGAAGAGACTAACAGCATGTTGACTACCCTAACAGAAGAGACTAACAGCATGTTGACTACCCTAACAGAAGAGACTAACAGCATGTTGACTACCCTAACAGAAGAGACTAACAGCATGTTGACTACCCTAACAGAAGAGACTAACAGCATGTTGACTACCCTAACAGAAGAGACTAACAGCATGTTGACTACCCTAACAGAAGAGACTAACAGCATGTTGACTACCCTAACAGAAGAGACTAACAGCATGTTGACTACCCTAACAGAAGAGACTAACAGCATGTTGACTACCCTAACAGAAGAGACTAACAGCATGTTGACTACCCTAACAGAAGAGACTAACAGCATGTTGACTACCCTAACAGAAGAGACTAACAGAAGAGACTAATAAAACTATAACAGATAACAAAAGGAAGCACAGCCGTGAGCTGCCCAGTGACACAAGCCTACCAGACGAGCTAAATTCATTCTATGCTCGCTTCGAGGCAAGCAACACTGAAACATGCATGAGAGCATCAGCTGTTCCGGACAACTGTGTAATCACGCTCTCCGTAGCAGGGCCAGGCGGATTACCAGGACGTGTACTCCGATCAAGCGCTGGCTAACTGGCATGTGTCTTCACTGACATTTTCAACCTGTCCCTGACTGAGTCTGTAATACTAACATGTTTCAAGCAGACACCATAGTCCCTGTCCCCAAGAACACTAAGGTAACCCCGTAAATGTCTACCGACCCGTAGCACTCACGTCTGTAGCCATGAAGTATTTTGAAAGGCTGGTCATGGCTCACATCAACACCATTATCCCAGAAACCCGAGACTCACCCCAATTTGCATACCGCCCCAACAGATCCACAGATGATGCAATCTCTATTGCACTCCATACTGCCATGTCCCACCTGGACAAAAGGAGCACCTATGTGAGAATGCTGTTCATTGACTACAGCTCAGGGGTCAACATCATAGTGCCCTCAAAGCTCATCACTAAGCTAAGGACCCTGAGACTAAACATCTCCAACTGCAACTCGATCCCGGACTTTCTGATGGGCCGCCCCCAAGTGGTAAGGGTAGGTAACAACACATCCGCCACACAGATCCTCAACACGGGGGCCCCTCATTGGTGCGTGCTCAATCCACTCCTGTACTCCCTGTTCACTCATGACTGCATGGCCAGGCACCATTCCAACACCATCATTAAGTTTGCCGATGATACAACAGTGGTAGGCCTGATCACCGACAACGATGTGACAGCCTATAGGGAGGAGGTCAGAGACCTGGCCGTGTGGTGCCAGGACAACAACCTCTCCTCAACATGATCAAGACAAAGGAGATGATAGTGGACAACAGGAAAAGGAGGACCGAGCACGCCCCCATTCTCATTGACGGGGCTGCGGTGGAACAGGTTGAGAGATTCAAGTTCTTTGGTGTCATGTTAACCAAATTAGTATTGTTTTGTTTTCCATAAATTATACAGATCTGTATTCATTCCATTGTTAACTTGCTTTTTACATGAATCACAAGTAATTATCCAATTTGATTCATCTAAAATTGGGGGAAAGGGCAACATTTTGTTGGTCTCTTGTGTCAGCTTGAACATAGCTGATTTGGGGCGCGCTCAGCACGACACATTGATTTGGAGCTTTCAGTTAGAAATAGGTAGAACAAACATGACTCTCTGACATGTAGAATAAGGAATCATATCAACTCTATTCATGGCATTTCTATCTGCATTGTTCAATAACGTTTGGCAACTGAGCATGGCCTTGGTTCTGGGTGCTGAGATTAGACATAGAGCATAAACAATAAGTATTTGTATCATTTCATAAGTGTAAATATACATGAATATAAAAAATATATATTGCGCTTGATATTCTAAAATCATCACAGTATTGCTGTTCATTTTGCTTTTCTTATTTTCTTTCATTTCGTTCTAACTACTAAATCTAAACTATGAATTGTGTTTTGTTGTTGTTTCTGTCAGACATTAAAGGGCCTAAATAGTATTGATAAATTCTGTATTTTTGTGACAGTGATGAGATTCATGCTTAAAATAGTTTGTCCCTCCTGGATAACTATTACAGGAAATGAAATCTCCTGCAGGAGATGAAAACTAGAGAACAAACAGTGTATTGAAATAAATTCTAAAAACTAAACTAAAAACATATTTTTGGGGGGATACTCAGATTCCATTTCCATCATTGTAGCACTGTGCCCATTTAAACACACATTTGATTATCATACCCGATGTTATTTTAAAACACTTATTTTGAAATTAACATTTGGAATAATGAAACACTACTTAAATGCAAATTCTGAGCAATTGGAAACATTAACAAATTAGAGGAAATCCACTCAGTTGTGTGTGTGTGTGTGTGTGTGTGTGTGTGTGTGTGTGTGTGTGTGTGTGTGTGTGTGTGTGTGTGTGTGTGTGTGTGTGTGTGTGTGTGTGTGTGTGTGTGTGTGTGTGTGTGTGTGTGTGTGTGCAAGCGTGCGTACATGAATCCTCATGCATGTGTGCCTGTGTGTACATACGTGTGTGTGTGCATGCATCCTCGTGCATGTGTGTAAAGCTGAGTGTTCTGGTCTCTGTGTTCTAGTAAAGCTGAGTGTTCTGGTCTCTGTGTTCTAGTAAAGCTGAGTGTTCTGTATTCTGTATTCTAGTAAAACTGAGTGTTCTGGTCTCTGTGTTCTAGTAAAGCTGAGTGTTCTGGTCTCTGTGTTCTAGTAAAGCTGAGTGTTCTGGTCTCTGTGTTCTAGTAAAGCTGAGTGTTCTGGTCTCTGTGTTCTAGTAAAGCTGAGTGTTCTGGTCTCTGTGTTCTAGTAAAGCTGAGTGTTCTGGTCTCTGCCAGTCAGCCACGTGCTTCCTAGGCACCGCGACAGGCTCGGGTGATTCAGTCTTTTCTCAGTGCCATCCCCACAGTGCAGCAATGTGCTCGGCTGCCCAGCTCGTTCCACACAACACAAAGACACTGGAGGCTCACAGACGTTCTGCCTTTCAGATGAAAGACAATTAGACAAAACTCCTTCTGGTTACATCACCACAGCATTTTCCTGTTGTACGGTTTTCCAATATTTCAACCACATTGTTGCAACCACATTTTTGGAATTTGTTTGTAATTCACACATTTAAATGTGTGTGTGTGTGTGTGTTTAGTGCATGGCTTCAAAGGCTGATCATTCAGACAATCAGTCAAGGCATTTAATAGTACTTGCCACTGGGTAAAGCCACGATGACTGAATGAATTGCTTGTCCAGCTTAAATATTTGCTCAACCATTGCAGTATTGTTCATCTCAGTCTGGAGTGAAACAGCTGTTTGACAATTTACCATAATCCTGGCACCTCTCTTTCTCATAGCAGACATATAATGAAAGTTCATTTTGGGGTTTTCTAATTCACATTATACATATCAGTTCCAGGGTGTTTAATTCAAGACTTAATTTACATTGTTAAGACACATAACAGTTGTCACTGGGTAAAGCCACATTTAAGTAATTGCTTGTCAAGATCAAATATTTGCTAAGCCTTTATAAATTATACAATAGTGCATTAGTCTGTGTTAACGTTTGGATTGAAACAGTCATGTGCCATTTAATTGACCCTAAACCTAGAACCTGGCTTTCTCATAGCAGACACAGATTCAAATGGAAACAGTCATGTGCCATTTAATTGACCCTAAACCTAGAACCTGGCTTTCTCATAGCAGACACAGATTCAAATGGAAACAGTCATGTGCCATTTAATTGACCCTAAACCTAGAACCTGGCTTTCTCATAGCAGACACAGATTCAAATGGAAACAGTCATGTGCCATTTAATTGACCCTAAACCTAGAACCTGGCTTTCTCATAGCAGACACAGATTCAAATGGAAACAGTCATGTGCCATTTAATTGACCCTAAACCTAGAACCTGGCTTTCTCATAGCAGACAAACAGATTCAAATGGAAACAGTCATGTGCCATTTAATTGACCCTAAACCTAGAACCTGGCTTTCTCATAGCAGACACAGATTCAAATGGAAACAGTCATGTGCCATTTAATTGACCCTAAACCTAGAACCTGGCTTTCTCATAGCAGACACAGATTCAAATGGAAACAGTCATGTGCCATTTAATTGACCCTAAACCTAGAACCTGGCTTTCTCATAGCAGACACAGATTCAAATGGAAACAGTCATGTGCCATTTAATTGACCCTAAACCTAGAACCTGGCTTTCTTTAATTGACCCTAAACCTAGCAGACACAGATTCAAATGGAAACAGTCATGTGCCATTTAATTGACCCTAAACCTAGAACCTGGCTTTCTCATAGCAGACACAGATTCAAATGGAAACAGTCATGTGCCATTTAATTGACCCTAAACCTAGAACCTGGCTTTCTCATAGCAGACACAGATTCAAATGGAAACAGTCATGTGCCATTTAATTGACCCTAAACCTAGAACCTGGCTTTCTCATAGCAGACACAGATTCAAATGGAAACAGTCATGTGCCATTTAATTGACCCTAAACCTAGAACCTGGCTTTCTCATAGCAGACACAGATTCAAATGGAAACAGTCATGTGCCATTTAATTGACCCTAAACCTAGAACCTGGCTTTCTCATAGCAGACACAGATTCAAATGGAAACAGTCATGTGCCATTTAATTGACCCTAAACCTAGAACCTGGCTTTCTCATAGCAGACACAGATTCAAATGGAAACAGTCATGTGCCATTTAATTGACCCTAAACCTAGAACCTGGCTTTCTCATAGCAGACACAGATTCAAATGGAAACAGTCATGTGCCATTTAATTGACCCTAAACCTAGAACCTGGCTTTCTCATAGCAGACACAGATTCAAATGGAAACAGTCATGTGCCATTTAATTGACCCTAAACCTAGAACCTGGCTTTCTCATAGCAGACACAGATTGAAATGGAAACAGTCATGTGCCATTTAATTGACCCTAAACCTAGAACCTGGCTTTCTCATAGCAGACACAGATTGAAATGGAAACAGTCATGTGCCATTTAATTGACCCTAAACCTAGAACCTGGCTTTCTCATAGCAGACACAGATTCAAATGGAAACAGTCATGTGCCATTTAATTGACCCTAAACCTAGAACCTGGCTTTCTCATAGCAGACACAGATTGAAATGGAAACAGTCATGTGCCATTTAATTGACCCTAAACCTAGAACCTGGCTTTCTCATAGCAGACACAGATTGAAATGGAAACAGTCATGTGCCATTTAATTGACCCTAAACCTAGAACCTGGCTTTCTCATAGCAGACACAGATTGAAATGGAAACAGTCATGTGCCATTTAATTGACCCTAAACCTAGAACCTGGCTTTCTCATAGCAGACACAGATTGAAATGGAAACAGGGCAGCAGAGATGTAGCAGTCGTGACACAGTGGCTCTTAGTCATTGATGATGTATGATATTGACTCGTGTTGCCAGTAGAGGTGAGGTGACTACTGTATAATGGTGACTAGTGTATAGTGACAGCCTGCTGTTGCCTCATTGCACCTATAAGGACCTGGTTTGATCTGTCTGGGAACGGATGGGCGTGTCTGGAGAGGGAGGGATGGAGGGAGGAGGGATGGATAGAAGGAACGGATGAGTGTGTCTGGAGAGGGAAGGATGGAGGGAGGAGGGATGGATAGAAGGAACGGATGAGTGTGTCTGGAGAGGGAGGGATGGAGGGAGGAGGGATGGATAGAAGGAACGGATGAGTGTGTCTGGAGAGGGAAGGATGGAGGGAGGAGGGATGGATAGAAGGAACGGATGAGTGTGTCTGGAGAGGGAGGGAGGGATGGAGGGAGGAGGGATGGATAGAAGGAACGGATGAGTGTGTCTGGAGAGGGAAGGATGGAGGGAGGAGGGATGGATAAAAGGAACGGATGAGTGTGTCTGGAGAGGGAGGGATGGAGGGAGGAGGGATGGATAGAAGGAACGGATGAGTGTGTCTGGAGAGGGAAGGATGGAGGGAGGAGGGATGGATAGAAGGAACGGATGAGTGTGTCTGGAGAGGGAAGGATGGAGGGAGGAGGGATGGATAAAAGGAACGGATGAGTGTGTCTGGAGAGGGAGGGATGGAGGGAGGAGGGATGGATAGAAGGAACGGATGAGTGTGTCTGGAGAGGGAGGGATGGAGGGAGGAGGGATGGATAGAAGGAACGGATGAGTGTGTCTGGAGAGGGAAGGATGGAGGGAGGAGGGATGGATAAAAGGAACAGATTTGTGTGTCTGGAGAGGGAGGGATGGAGGGAGGAGGGATGGATAGAAGGAACGGATGAGTGTGTCTGGAGAGGGAGGGATGGAGGGAGGAGGGATGGATAGAAGGAACGGATGAGTGTGTCTGGAGAGGGAAGGATGGAGGGAGGAGGGATGGATAAAAGGAATGGATGAGTGTGTCTGGAGAGGGAAGGATGGAGGGAGGAGGGATGGATAGAAGGAACGGATGAGTGTGTCTGGAGAGGGAGGGATGGATAGAAGGAACGGATGAGTGTGTCTGGAGAGGGAAGGATGGAGGGAGGAGGGATGGATAGAAGGAACGGATGAGTGTGTCTGGAGAGGGAAGGATGGATGGAGGGAGGAGGGATGGATAGACGGAACGGATGAGCGTGTCTGGAGAGGGAAGGATGGAGGGAGGAGGGATGGATAGAAGGAACGGATGAGCGTGTCTGGAGAAGGGATGGAGGGAGGAGGGATGGATAGAAGGAACAGATGGATTGATGGAGGAGGGGCGGACAGACAGGGATGTATAAGAGGGAGGAAGGGAGAGGGAGGGGATTGAGGTAGGGAGGGATTGAGGAAGGGAGAGGGAGGGAGGGAGGAAGGGAGAGGGAGGGATGAGGAAGGAGAGGGAGGGATTGAGGTAGGGAGAGGGAGGGATTGAGGAAGAGAGAGGGAGGGAGGTAGATAGGGAGGGATTGAGGAAGGAGAGGGAGGGATTGAGGTAGGGAGGGATTGAGGAAGGGAGAGGGAGGGATTGAGGTAGGGAAGGATTGAGGGAGCATAACTAGGGTCAGTGGAGGTGTTGGCGCATGGGGATTTGAGATGACAAGTGGACTGGCAACAGGAAGAGGACAAGGCTACAGGAAGTGGACTGGTTATATTATATTGACTGGGGTGGTGTGGTAGCCTACAGGAAGTGGACTGGTTATATTATATTGGCTGGGCTGGTGTGGTAGCCTACAGGAAGTGGACTGGTTATATTATATTAGCTGGGGTGGTGTGGTAGCCTACTTGAATGAAATTCTACTATATCCTTCCCTCCCCCCCTACCTCAATCCCTCCCTTTCCCTTCCTCAATCCCTCCCTCTCCCTTCCTCAATCCCTCCCTATCTACCACCCTCACTCTTATACATGTTGATGAAGGTCAATAGAATGGCTATAGCTAGCATAGGACATACAGTGCCTTGCGAAAGTATTCGGCCCCCTTGAACTTTGCAACCTTTCGCCACATTTCAGGCTTCAAACATAAAGATATAAAACTGTATTTGTGAAGAATCAACTACAAGTGGGACACAATCATGAAGTGGAACGACATTTATTGGATATTTCAAACTTTTTTAACAAATCAAAAACTGAAAAATTGGGCGTGCAAAATTATTCAGCCCCTTTACTTTCAGTGCAGCAAACTCTCTCCAGAAGTTCAGTGAGGATCTCTGAATGATCCAATGTTGACCGAAATGACTAATGATGATAAATACAATCCACCTGTGTGTAATCAAGTCTCCGTATAAATGCACCTGCACTGTGATAGTCTCAGAGGTCCGTTAAAAGCGCAGAGAGCATCATGAAGAACAAGGAACACACCAGGCAGGTCCGAGATACTGTTGTGAAGAAGTTTAAAGCCGGATTTGGATACAAAAAGATTTCCCAAGCTTTAAACATCCCAAGGAGCACTGTGCAAGCGATAATATTGAAATGGAAGGAGTATCAGACCAATGCAAATCTACCAAGACCTGGCCGTCCCTCTAAACTTTCAGCTCATACAAGGAGAAGACTGATCAGAGATGCAGCCAAGAGGCCCATGATCACTCTGGATGAACTGCAGAGATCTACAGCTGAGGTGGGAGACTCTGTCCATAGGACAACAATCAGTCGTATATTGCACAAATCTGGCCTTTATGGAAGACTGGCAAGAAGAAAGCCATTTCTTAAAGATATCCATAAAAAGTGTTGTTTAAAGTTTGCCACAAGCCACCTGGGAGACACACCAAACATGTGGAAGAAGGTGCTCTGGTCAGATGAAACCAAAATTGAACTTTTGGCAACAATACAAAACGTTATGTTTGGCGTAAAAGCAACACAGCTCATCACCCTGAACACACCATCCCCGCTGTCAAACATGGTGGTGGCAGCATCATGGTTTGGGCCTGCTTTTCTTCAGCAGGGACAGGGAAGATGGTTAAAATTGATGGGAAGATGGATGGAGCCAAATATAGGACCATTCTGGAAGAAAACCTGATGGAGTCTGCAAAAGACCTGAGACTGGGACGGAGATTTGTCTTCCAACAAGACAATGATCCAAAACATAAAGCAAAATCTACAATGGAATGGTTCAAAAATAAACATATCCAGGTGTTAGAATGGCCAAGTCAAAGTCCAGACCTGAATCCAATCAAGAATCTGTGGAAAGAACTGAAAACTGCTGTTCACAAATGCTCTCCATCCAACCTCACTGAGCTCGAGCTGTTTTGCAAGGAGGAATGGGAAAAAAATTCAGTCTCTCGATGTGCAAAACTGATAGAGACATACCCCAAGCGACTTACAGCTGTAATCGCAGCAAAAGGTGGCGCTACAAAGTATTAACTTAAGGGGGCTGAATAATTTTGCACGCCCAATTTTCAGTTTTTGAATTGTTAAAAAAGTTTGAAATATCCAATAAATGTCGTTCCACTTCATGATTGTGTCCCACTTGTTGTTGATTCTTCACAAAAAAATACAGTTTTATATCTTTATGTTTGAAGCCTGAAATGTGGCAAAAGGTCGCAAATTTCAAGGGGGCCGAATACTTTCGCAAGGCACTGTATATAGCTAGCATAGGACATATATATCTAGCATAGGACATATATATCTAGCATAGGACATATATAGCTAGCATAGGACATATATAGCTAGCATAGGACATATATAGCTAGAATAGGACATATATATCTAGCATAGGACATATATAGCTAGCATAGGACATATATATCTAGCATAGGACATATATAGCTAGCATAGGACATATATAGCTAGCATAGGACATATATATCTAGCATAGGACATATATAGCTAGCATAGGACATATATAGCTAGCATAGGACATATATAGCTAGCATAGAACATATATAGCTAGCATAGGACATATATAGCTCGCATAGGACATATATAGCTCGCATAGGACATATATATCTAGCATAGGACATATATAGCTAGCATAGGACATATATAGCTAGCATAGGACATATATATCTAGCCTTGGGTTGTACCGTGGCGGAGATCTTTGTGGGCTATACTGGCCTTGTCTCAGGATGGTAAGTTGGTGGTTGAAGATATCCCTCTAGTGGTGTGGGGGCTGTGCTTGGCAAAGTGGGTGGGGTTATATCCTTCCTGTTTGGCCCTGTCCGGGGTGTCCTCGGATGGGGCCACAGTGTCTCCTGACCCCTCCTGTCTCAGCCTCCAGTATTTATGCTGCAGTAGTTTGTGTCGGGGGCTAGGGTCAGTTTGTTATATCTGGAGTACTTCTCCTGTCCTATTCGGTGTCCTGTGTGAATCTAAGTGTGCGTTCTCTAATTCTCTCCTTCTCTCTTTCTTTCTCTCTCTCGGAGGACCTGAGCCCTAGGACCATGCCCCAGGACTACCAGACATGAGGACTCCTTGCTGTCCCCAGTCCACCTGGCCATGCTCCTGCTCCAGTTTCAACTGTTCTGCCTTACTATTATTCAACCATGCTAGTCATTTATGAACATTTGAACATCTTGGCCACGTTCTGTTATAATCTCCACCCGGCACAGCCAAAAGAGGACTGGCCACCCCACATATGCTCTCTCTAATTCTCTCTTTCTTTCTCTCTCTCTCGGAGGACCTGAGCCCTAGGACAGTGCCCCAGGACTACCTGACATGATGGCTCCTTGCTGTCCCCATTCCACCTGACTGCTGCTGCTCCAGTTTCAACTGTTCTGCCTTATTATTATTCGACCATGCTGGTCATTTATGAACATTTGAACATCTTGGTCATGTTCTGTTATAATCTCTACCCGGCACAGCCAGAAGAGGACTGGCCACCCCACATAGCCCGGTTCCTCTCTAGGTTTCTTCCTAGGTTTTGGCCTTTCTAGGGAGTTTTTCCTAGCCACCGTGCTTTTACACCTGCATTGTTTGCTGTTTGGGGTTTTAGGCTGGGTTTCTGTACAGCACTTTGAGATATCAGCTGATGTACGAAGGGCTATATAAATAAATTTGATTTGATTTGATTTGATAGGACACATATAGCTAGCATAGGACATATATAGCTAGCATAGGACATATATAGCTAGCATAGGACATATATAGCTAGCATAGGACATATATAGCTAGCATAGGACACATATAGCTAGCATAGGACATATATAGCTAGCATAGGACATATATAGCTAGCATAGGACACATATAGCTAGCATAGGACATATATAGCTAGCATAGGACATATATAGCCATCCAAACCTTTATGTACTGTAACTACCTCCTCTTACCATACTCCTCATGTAACCCTCTCATCACAAGACTCAGATTGACCAGCATGAGAATATTGGTGAAAGGACAGTAAATGACCTGATAATGACTCACTAGGATAAAAACAAGAGGCTAGGGATATTACTAAGAGATTTATAAAGGCTTAGATTACTGTTTACAGAATGTTCTCCCATCATGCAACAAGAATAAATGCAGTATGACTCATTGAAAATACAACCACACAGGGAAAGCAATTTGACTTGAATATATTCGCTAAACAAAAATGATCAGCTGCACTATAATCAATTACAGTGTAGAGAAGTAAAACTATAATCCTGGTCATTGCAGTGTAGAGAAATATAAATATAATCCTGGTCATTGCAGTGTAGAGAAGTAAAAATATAATCCTGGGTATTACATTGTAGAGAAGTAAAACTATAATCCTGGTCATTGCAGTGTAGAGAAGTAAAACTATAATCCTGGTCATTGCAGTGTAGAGAAGTAAAAATATAATCCTGGGTATTACAGTGTAGAGAAGTAAAAATATAATCCTGGGTATTACAGTGTAGAGAAGTAAAAATATAATCCTGGGTATTACAGTGTAGAGAAGTATAAATATAATCCTGGGTATTACATTGTAGAGAAGTATAAATATAATCCTGGGTATTACAGTGTAGAGAAGTATAAATATAATCCTGGGTATTACATTGTAGAGAAGTATAAATATAATCCTGGGTATTACATTGTAGAGAAGTATAAATATAATCCTGGGTATTACATTGTAGAGAAGTATAAATATAATCCTGGGTATTACATTGTAGAGAAGTATAAATATAATCCTGGGTATTACATTGTAGAGAAGTATAAATATAATCCTGGGTATTACATTGTAGAGAAGTATAAATATAATCCTGGGTATTACAGTGTAGAGAAGTATAAATATAATCCTGGGTATTACAGTGTAGAGAAGTATAAATATAATCCTGGGTATTACAGTGTAGAGAAGTATAAATATAATCCTGGGTATTACAGTGTAGAGAAGTATAAATATAATCCTGGGTATTACATTGTAGAGAAGTAAAAATATAATCCTGGGTATTACAGTGTAGAGAAGTAAAACTATAATCCTGGTCATTGCAGTGTAGAGAAGTAAAAATATAATCCTGGGTATTACAGTGTAGAGAAGTAAAAATATAATCCTGGGTATTACAGTGTAGAGAAGTATAAATATAATCCTGGGTATTACATTGTAGAGAAGTAAAAATATAATCCTGGGTATTACAGTGTAGAGAAGTAAAAATATAATCCTGGGTATTACAGTGTAGAGAAGTAAAAATATAATCCTGGGTATTACAGTGTAGAGAAGTATAAATATAATCCTGGGTATTACATTGTAGAGAAGTATAAATATAATCCTGGGTATTACAGTGTAGAGAAGTAAAAATATAATCCTGGGTATTACAGTGTAGAGAAGTAAAAATATAATCCTGGGTATTACATTGTACTCTTATAAAACTCACTGACACTGTTCAACGAACAAGCTTGTAAGCTAAAGTTGGCGGTCATTGGAGCTCATTGAAGGTATGACGAATGATACAGCAAAATTAATTGAAACCCAATGACGCTCATGGTACTGGACCAAACTCCCTGAAACAATAATTCCAAGATCGATGCCTATTTTTTATCCTTGGCAGAAAATGCCCTGCTTGAAGTCCACAGCTCACTAGGAACAGCCGTCCTCCCCAGCTCAAGATCCAACGACGCCAGGCTAACGCTTGTTGAATCGACAATGGCTAATCCTCCACAAAGCAGGCAAATTCAGGTAAGTTCAATAGATGTTTATTTAAATATATATATAATTTAGCCCCTTTTTCAGCTCAGCATTCAACACCATAATGCCCTCAAAGCTCATCAATAAGCTAAGGACCCTGGGACTAAACACCTCCCTCTGCAACTGGATCCTGGACTTCCTGACTGGCCGCCCCCAGGTGGTAAGGGTAGATAATAACACATCCACCACGCTGATCCTCAACACGGGGCACCTCAGGGGTGCGTGCTCAGTTCCCTCCTGTACTCCCTGTTCACTCATGACTGCACGGCCAGGCACGACTCCAACACCATCATTAAGTTAGCCGATGACACAACAGTGGTAACAACGACACTGGCCGTGTGGTGCCAGGACAACATCCTCTCCCTCAACATGATCAAGACAAAGGAGATGATTGTGGACAACAGGAAAAGGACTAACATGGTTCAAGCACACCAAGATAGTTGTGAAGAGGGCATGGCAAAGCCTATTCCCCCTCAGGAGACAGAAAAGATTTGGCAATGGTCCTCAGATCATCAAAAGGTTCTACAGCTGCAACATCGAGAGCATCCTGACTGGTTGCATCACTGCCTGATATGGTAACTGGTCAGCCTCCGACCGCAAGGCTCTACAGAGGGTAGTGCGAACGGCCCAGTACATCCCTGGGGCCAAGCTTCCTGCCACCCAGGACCTCTATACCAGGTGATGTCAGAGGAAGGCCTAATAATTGTCAGGCTCCAGCCAACCTAGTCATAGACTGTTCTTTCTACCACACGGAAAGCAGTACCGGAGCGCCAAGTTTAGGACCCCCCCTCTTTTACACCACTGCTACTCGCTGTTGTTATTATCTATGCGTAGTCACTTTAATAACTCTACCTACATGTACATATTACCTCAACTAACCGGTGCCCCTGCACATTGACTCTGTACCGGTACCCCCTGTATATAGTCTCCACATTGACTCTGTACCGGTACCCCCCTGTATTTAGTCTCGCTATTGTTATTTTACTGCTGCTCTTTAATGACTTGTTCCTTTATTTCTTATTCTTATCCGTATTTCTTTAACTGCATTGTTGGTTAGGGGTTCGTAAGTAAGCATTTCACTGTAAGGTCTACAACTTTTGTATTTGGCGCATGTGACTAAAACCATTTTATTTTATTTGAAAAGGAATATTGTCTTTGTCCTTGGCTCTTTGTTCTTGGTTATATGGCTCTGTAACGGCTGTTGGAACGAGAGGACCAAGGTGCAGCGTGGTATGTGTCCATAAATGAACACGGGAATAACAAAAATAACAAAGAGAACGACCGAAACAGTTCTGGCTGGTGCAGACACACAACAGAAAACAATCACCCACAACTCAAAATGGGAAAACAGGCTACCTAAGTATGGTTCTCAATCAGAGACAACGATCGACAGCTGCCTCTGATTGGGAACCATACCAGGCCAAACACAGAAATACAAACATAGAAATCACAACATAGAATGCCCACCCCAACTCACTCCCTGACCAAACTAAAACAGAGACATGAAAAAGGAACTAAGGTCAGGACGTGACAGGCTCATATTTAGCTGTGTACCGTAGTGCCCTGGTCTACAGCAGTACACAGTATAGGAAGGGGGGGCCATAGTCCAGCAGCAATACAGCATTTACACGAAAAAGAGCTTGAAAAATATGTACATAACTACAGTCAGTATATTATATAGTGTCGATCCATGATAATTGCGATGGTGGCAGGACCTCTCTCTGCTCCAGTCCCTCATTAACATTGTTGCGTTATGCTAATTGTGGCACTTGGTTGGTTACATAACCACAACAGAAGGGAGGAAGTGTTCTTCAGGCTCTAATGATTTGCTTCTTTCCTGTAAAATCCTTCCAAATAAAAAGGCATAAGCAGCCTCACACACACCCCTGTTATACTACTGACTGCATACCCAGAAAAGTACATGCTTTAACTGTAAATGTTTGGTTATTTTCTAGAAATGTTTAAAGGTGGGAATGTTTGCATCAAAGAAAGGTGGTCTTACTGTACTGTAAAAACCTGAGTACGGCCATAGCCCTGCAGTATGCATTCTATACAGGAGCCGAGGTAAAGTGGGGCTGGGACAAATGGTGAAAGTGTTTGTAATGTTAGTCTGGGAAGTGTCTGCTACAGTAGCTTTACTACACCTAATGTTCACAGTCAGATGTTGCCGGAGGGTGCTATGATACACAAACAAGACTTCTGACATCACCTGACATGAGAACACACACACACACATAGACTATTCTCAATTTTTTCCAGAATCACCCTTTAACCCCCTCTCCTCTAATCCCCTCTCCTCCAACCTCCTCTCCTCTAATCCCCTCTCCTCTAACCTCCTCTCCCCTAATCCCCTCTCCTCTAACCTCCTCTCCTCTAATCCCCTCACCTCTAATCCCTCACCTCTAATCCCCCTCACCTCCAATCCCCTCTCCTCCAATCCCTCTCCTCTAATCCCCTCTCCTCTAATCCCCTCACCTCTAATCCCCTCACCTCTAATCCCCTCACCTCCAATCCCCTCTCCTCTAATCCCCTCTCCTCTAACCTCCTCTCCTCTAACCTCCTCTCCTCTAATCCCCTCACCTCTAATCCCCTCACCTCTAATCCCCTCACCTCCAATCCCCTCTCCTCTAATCCCCTCACCTCCAATCCCCTCACCTCTAATCCCCTCACCTCTAATCCCCTCACCTCCAATCCCCTCTCCCCTAATCCCCTCTCCTCTAACCTCCTCTCCTCTAATCCCCTCACCTCTAATCCCCTCACCTCTAATCCCCTCACCTCTAATCCCCTCACCTCCAATCCCCTCTCCTCTAATCCCCTCTCCTCTAATCCCCTCTCCTCTAATCCCCTCTCCTCTAACCTCCTCTCCTCTAATCCCCTCACCTCTAATCCTCTCACCTCTAATCCCTCACCTCCAATCCCCTCCTCTAATCCCCTCACCTCTAATCCCCTCACCTCCAATCCCCTCTCCTCTAATCCCCTCTCCTCTAATCCCCTCTCCTCTAACCTCCTCTCCTCTAATCCCCTCTCCTCTAACCTCCTCTCCTCTAATCCCCCTCACCTCCAATCCCCTCTCCTCTAATCCCCTCTCCTCCAATCCCCTCACCTCTAATCCCCTCACCTCCAATCCCCTCTCCTCTAATCGCCTCTCCTCTAATCCCCTCTCCTCTAATCCCCTCTCCTCTAATACCCTCTCCTCTAATACCCTCTCCTCTAATTCCCTCTCCTCTAACCTCCTCTCCTATAATCCCCTCTCCTCTAATCCCCTCTCCTCTAACCTCCTCTCCTCTAATCCCCTCTCCTCTAACCTCCTCTCCTCTAATCCCCTCTCCTCTAACCTCCTCTGCTCTAACCCCCTCTCCTCTAACCTCCTCTCCTCTAATCCCCTCTCTCTTCTAACCCCCTCTCCTCTAATCCCCTCTCCTCTAACCTCCTCTCCTCTAATCCCCTCTCCTCTAACCTCCTCTCCTCTAATCCCCTCTCCTCTGCCCCAGACTGTTTTACTTATACTTGTTCATGAAGATGTTTATTATTGTGACTGGTTTACTTATATCGTGTTGTTCATGAAGATGTTTATTATTGTGACTGGTTTACTTATATCGTGTGGTTCATGAAGATGTTTATTATTGTGACTGGTTTACTTATATCGTGTTGTTCATGAAGATGTTTATTATTGTGACTGGTTTACTTATATCGTGTTGTTCATGAAGATGTTTATTATTGTGACTGGTTTACTTATATCGTGTTGTTCATGAAGATGTTTATTATTGTGACTGGTTTACTTATATCGTGTTGTTCATGAAGATGTTTATTATTGTGACTGGTTTACTTATATCGTGTTGTTCATGAAGATGTTTATTATTGTGACTGGTTTACTTATACTGGTTCATGAAGATGTTTATTATTGTGACTGGTTTACTTATACTGGTTCATGAAGATGTTTATTATTGTGACTGGTTTGCTTATATCGTGTTGTTCATGAAGATGTTTATTATTGTGACTGGTTTACTTATATCGTGTTGTTCATGAAGATGTTTATTATTGTGACTGGTTTACTTATATCGTGTTGTTCATGAAGATGTTTATTATTGTGACTGGTTTACTTATATCGTGTTGTTCATGAAGATGTTTATTATTGTGACTGGTTTACTTATACTGGTTCATGAAGATGTTTATTATTGTGACTGGTTTGCTTATATCGTGTTGTTCATGAAGATGTTTATTATTGTGACTGGTTTGCTTATATCGTGTTGTTCATGAAGATGTTTATTATTGTGACTGGTTTGCTTATATCGTGTTGTTCATGAAGATGTTTATTATTGTGACTGGTTTACTTATATCGTGTTGTTCATGAAGATGTTTATTATTGTGACTGGTTTACTTATATCGTGTTGTTCATGAAGATGTTTATTATTGTGACTGGTTTACTTATATCGTGTTGTTCATGAAGATGTTTATTATTGTGACTGGTTTACTTATATCGTGTTGTTCATGAAGATGTTTATTATTGTGACTGGTTTACTTATATCGTGTTGTTCATGAAGATGTTTATTATTGTGACTGGTTTGCTTATATCGTGTTGTTCATGAAGATGTTTATTATTGTGACTGGTTTACTTATATCGTGTTGTTTATTATTGTGACTGGTTTGCTTATATCGTGTTGTTCATGAAGATGTTTATTATTGTGACTGGTTTACTTATACCGTGTTGTTCATGAAGATGTTTATTATTGTGACTGGTTTACTTATATCGTGTTGTTCATGAAGATGTTTATTATTGTGACTGGTTTGCTTATATCGTGTGGTTCATGAAGATGTTTATTATTGTGACTGGTTTACTTATATCGTGTTGTTCATGAAGATGTTTATTATTGTGACTGGTTTGCTTATATCGTGTTGTTCATGAAGATGTTTATTATTGTGACTGGTTTGCTTATACCGTGTGGTTCATGAAGATGTTTATTGTTAAAACTTTTACCTATTGGCTGGAGGTGTTGACGCAGTCGCGTCTGTCTATTGGTTTCTCCTGCCTCAATAAAGTGTGCGCTTGTTCACAACTCTCTGCTCTCCTGCATCTGACTTCACTACCAGTAGAGCACAACTCTCTGCTCTCCTGCACCTGACTTCACTACCAGTAGAGCACAACTCTCTGCTCTCCTGCACCTGACTTCACTACCAGTAGAGCACAACTCTCTGCTCTCCTGCACCTGACTTCACTACCAGTAGAGCACAACTCTCTGCTCTCCTGCACCTGACTTCACTACCAGTAGAGCACAACTCTCTGCTCTCCTGCACCTGACTTCACTACCAGTAGAGCTCTCCTGCAGACTTCACTACCAGTAGAGCACAACTCTCTGCTCTCCTGCACCTGACTTCACTACCAGTAGAGCACAACTCTCTGCTCTCCTGCCTGACACCTGACTTCACTACTGCACCTGACTTCACTACCAGAGCACAACTCTCTGCTCTCCTGCACCTGACTTCACTACCAGTAGAGCACAACTCTCTGCTCTCCTGCACCTGACTTCACTACCAGTAGAGCACAACTCTCTGCTCTCCTGCACCTGACTTCACTACCAGTAGAGCACAACTCTCTGCTCTCCTGCACCTGACTTCACTACCAGTAGAGCACAACTCTCTGCTCTCCTGCACCTGACTTCACTACCAGTAGAGCACAACTCTCTGCTCTCCTGCACCTGACTTCACTACCAGTAGAGCACAACTCTCTGCTCTCCTGCACCTGACTTCACTACCAGTAGAGCACAACTCCCTGCTCTCCTGCACCTGACTTCACTACCAGTAGAGCACAACTCTCTGCTCTCCTGCACCTGACTTCACTACCAGTAGAGCACAACTCTCTGCTCTCCTGCACCTGACTTCACTACCAGTAGACCTGCACAACTACCAGTAGAGCACAACTCTCTGCTCTCCTGCACCTGACTTCACTACCAGTAGAGCACAACTCTCTGCTCTCCTGCACCTGACTTCACTACCAGTAGAGCACAACTCTCTGCTCTCCTGCACCTGACTTCACTACCAGTAGAGCACAACTCTCTGCTCTCCTGCACCACTACCAGTAGAGCACAACTTCTGCTCTCCTGCACTGACCAGTAGAGCACAACTCTCTGCTCTCCTGCACCTGACTTCACTCCCAGTACGCCACTTTTATATGTCTACATATCCTACATTACTCATCTCATATATATATACTGTACTCTATACCATCTACTGCATCTTGCCTATGCCGTTCTGTACCATCACTCATTCATATATTTTTATGTACATATTCTTCATCCCTTTACACTTGTGTGTGTATAAGGTAGTAGTTTTGGAATTGTTAGTTAGATTACTCGTTGGTTATTACTGCATTGTCAGAACTAGAAGCACAAGCATTTCGCTACACTCGCATTAACATCTGCTAACCATGTGTATGTGACAAATCAAATTTGACTTGATTTGAGTACGCACACACCTGACACTTTCTATATTCTATCTCTTTCCTCTCCTATTCTATACTGTATTGATCTCTCTCTTCCCTTTTAAACTAACGCTTCATATGAAAATAATTTCTGTGCTCACGGCATACTGAGCGCAGCGTGGAGGCTGGATAATGGGGACCTGTGTGGTGTTTCCTCTGTCTGTAGCAGACTGTCTGATAATGGTCATCTCAGCTTCCTGTAGCAGACTGTCTGATAATGGTCATCTCAGCTTCCTGTAGCAGACTGTCTGATAATGGTCATCTCAGCTTCCTGTAGCAGACTGTCTGATAATGGTCATCTCAGCTTCCTGTAGCAGACTGTCTGATAATGGTCATCTCAGCTTCCTGTAGCAGACTGTCTGATAATGGTCATCTCAGCTTCCTGTAGCAGACTGTCTGATAATGGTCATCTCAGCTTCCTGTAGCAGACTGTCTGATAATGGTCATCTCAGCTTCCTAATGGTCATCTCAGCTTCCTGTAGCAGACTGTCTGATAATGGTCATCTCAGCTTCCTGTAGCAGACTGTCTGATAATGGTCATCTCAGCTTCCTGTAGCAGACTGTCTGATAATGGTCATCTCAGCTTCCTGTAGCAGACTGTCTGATAATGGTCATCTCAGCTTCCTGTAGCAGACTGTCTGATAATGGTCATCTCAGCTTCCTGTAGCAGATTGTCTGATAATGGTCATCTCGGCTTCCTGTAGCAGACTGTCTGATAATGGTCATCTCAGCTTCCTGTAGCAGATTGTCTGATAATGGTCATCTCAGCTTCCAGCTTCAAGAGGAAGTGATGCTGTACGGCCATGTTATTTCAAATGTAGCTGATGTATAAAACCGTTGTTAATCATGTCAATATCCGCCTCGCACACCTACAGTCTAAAGCAGCAGATAGACAGACAGGCACTCTGCTTTGACAAGGACAGACATACAACACACACACACACACACTTGCATATGCGTACATACACACACACACACTCGTATATGCGTACACACACATGCTCATCAAATACGGAGGCTGCTAGGGATTTCTACAGTAAGTAGATGCGGACGGAGTCAGAAAGTGTTTCATCTCTTCTCAACCCACACTGACTTACTGAGACAAAGAAGGAAAAGGCAGAGAGAGGTCTGCTGAGCTGCAGCAGTGAGGGTAATACGTGCAGAGCAGCTGCAGGAGACACACACAGCTTTAGTATTGACTGACACACACTGACATCTCTCCTAATGGCTCCCTATTAGCCCTCATCAAACATACTTAGTTTCAGTCAGAAATACTGTGGCATCTCTGCCTGAGTAGATCTCTCTGTTGTCAGAATCCATAGAATATCTCTCATAGCACACACACTCACACAGGCCAGCATGCACCGTTCCTTTGTGTGGCTGGCTGTCAATCAAACCGCCTGTCCATATGAGACCCGACGACCATTGAGCTCAGCCATATGTTGTTATGAGTAGCAGAACACTGCTCAACATAGGCCTTCTTCCTACACGGTCTATCTAGAGGAATTTAGCTCAGATGCTACGGCAGGAATGTTGGATAAATGAAGGGTTCATTATATGTGCTTTGATGCCCGGGATGGCGCCAGATCATTTTGATTGCGTACAGTGTGAAATTCCATTCTGCCGCTTTGTAGTTCATGCTAAAATGATAATCAATTTACTATTTGAGAAGACTTCACAATGCAAGCCTTGAATAATTGCAACTGCTTTCCTCCAAGCTGATGGCTCTGAAAACACACTATAAACCAGCTGGTCAGTGCACTGCTGTCAAGGTATTTACCTTCATATTTTAGTAGAAGAGGAATCAGGTGTAGTAGCCATGATGAACAAGTACAGAACTATTTACAGGCAGACTGCTGTAGTCACTAGAATGAATAACATCTCTGGCAGACTGTTGTAGTCACTAGAATGAATAACATCTCTGGCAGACTGCTGTAGTCACTAGAATGAATAACATCTCTGGCAGACTGTTGTAGTCACTAGAATGAATAACATCTCTGGCAGACTGCTGTAGTCACTAGAATGAATAACATCTCTGGCAGACTGCTGTAGTCACTAGAATGAATAACATATCTGGCAGACTGCTGTAGTCACTAGAATGAATAACATCTCTGGCAGACTGCTGTAGTCATAAATGAATAACATCTCTGGCAGACTGCTGTAGTCACTAGAATGAATAACATCTCTGGCAGACTGCTGTAGTCACTAGAATGAATAACATCTCTGGCAGACTGCTGTAGTCACTAGAATGAATAACATCTCTGGCAGACTGTTGTAGTCACTAGAATGAATAACATCTCTGGCAGACTGCTGTAGTCACTAGAATGAATAACATCTCTGGCAGACTGCTGTAGTCACTAGAATGAATAACATATCTGGCAGACTGCTGTAGTCACTAGAATGAATAACATCTCTGGCAGACTGCTGTAGTCACTAGAATTAATAACATATCTGGCTGACTGCTGTAGTCACTAGAATGAATAACATCTCTGGCAGACTGCTGTAGTCACTAGAATGAATAACATCTCTGGCAGACTGCTGTAGTCACTAGAATGAATAACATATCTGGCAGACTGCTGTAGTCACTAGAATGAATAACATCTCTGGCAGACTGCTGTAGTCACTAGAATGAATAACATCTCTGGCAGACTGCTGTAGTCACTAGAATGAATAACATATCTGGCAGACTGCTGCAGTCACTAGAATGAATAACATCTCTGGCAGACTGCTGTAGTCACTAGAATGAATAACATATCTGGCAGACTGATGTAGTCACTAGAATGAATAACATCTCTGGCTGACTGCTGTAGTCACTAGAATGAATAACATCTCTGGCTGACTGCTGTAGTCACTAGAATGAATAACATCTCTGGCTGACTGCTGTAGTCACTAGAATGAATAACATCTCTGGCAGACTGCTGTAGTCACTAGAATTAATAACATCTCTGGTTTACCTTCATTCATGGTTCGCTGCTTATTCATTAACATGAGTAACTTCACATATCCACGTTTGCATAAGCATTTCCAGGTCTTTAGAATAAGTTTATTGAACCCTAACGCTGAGGAGCAGAAGATGCTGAGGACAATGCATGTATTAACAGTGGAGGGAGAAGGATATATGGTGGGCTGGCAGACAGTGTGACAGACAGTCAGACGGACAGACACCCTGGGGCATGACATGAGGAGATTCTTAGACACACACACCCCAATCATGCCTTTTGCAATTGCACCGCACACACACACGCACACACACACACACACACACACACACACACACACACACACACACACACACACACACACACACACACACACACACACACACACACACACACACACACACACACACACACACACACACACACACACACACACACACACACACACACACACACACACACACACACACACACACACACACACACAAACACACCCTAATGTTGGTGGTTAAAGCCTGTATGCAAGAGGAGTGTGAACTAAGAAACAGTGGAATTCTGCATTAACACCCAGTCAGAGCTTTCTTGTTTCCCATGTCAAAATGAATGATGCTATTGTCTACTACGTCTTAAGCCCAGTCTCCACTGAATCAGTATTTAAAGCTTTAAGGCATCTATCCCTCCTATCCCTCTGTCTCTCTCTTTTTTCTACCCCCTTCTCTCTTACCCCTCTCTCTCTCTCTCTCTCTCTCTCTCTCTCTCTCTCTCCTCTTTTTTCTCCCCCTCTCTCACCCCTCTCTGTCTCTTTTTTTTCTACCCCTTCTCTCTTACCCTCTCGCTATCTCTCTTTCCCCCTCTCTCCTCTCTCTCTCTCTCCTCTCTCTCTCTCTCTCTCTCTCTCTCTCTCTCTCTCTCTCTCTCTCTCTCTCTCTCTCTCTCTCTCTCTTACCCCTCTCGCTATCTCTCTTTTTTCCCCCCGCTCTCTCTCTCTCTCTCTCTCTCTCTCTCTCTCTCTCTCTCTCTCTCTCTCTCTCTCTCTCTCTCTTTCTCTCTCTTTCTTTAGGATTCTTATAATATTATTGAGGGGGAAGCAGGACCTCCAATCAGAGCAAAGAAAAAGGAAGAGACCAATCCCAGGGCAGACAGAGGGATGAAGGGAAGGTATGGCTGGTGAGCGTTAGACTAGTCTAACCCTCCTCTCCTCCTTCTCCCCCCACCCCCTCATATTTCTCTTCTGGGTGGTACAACCTGGTAGATTACAAAACACCCCTCCCATGTGCCTCACTGCTCTCTGTACCAGGCTGGAGAGAGTGATCTGATTCTTCTGAAGCGCATGTCAGAGAGGAGGAGGGAGGGAATGAACCAGGAAGAGAGAAAGAGAGAGAGAGAGAAGGCAGCCTCCGGTTGACAGTACATGGAGGTCTGCAGGATCTCCAGGACCAGGAACCATCCCTGGCTGCTGCGCCTGGTGTGTGTTCTGCCTGCTGCTATCACAAGGGGTAAGTCTGAAGGGTGCTCACACACTCTGTCACATACTCTGTCTATATTTGTCTGTTCATTGTCCTGCTTCCCTCAGCTGCCGTAACTACCTAGCCTCATACATACATCCACTCTGTGGTTTATTGCTGAGCTTGACTCACTCACAACACCTAACATGTCTTGTTTTAAACAAGGTAACAGATACACCTGGATCATTTCAAATGGACAGACCTGAGAAGAGACCGTAAAACAGGCAGGAGTTTGATTAGTTTGGCATCACCTGAGGGTCAAAGTTGGACCTTCGTCTTCTTAAGTTCTTCAGTCTCTTCCTTCCTTTGTCTTTGTTTCCACAGCTCGGTAGAACACAGAGCACCTCTTTCTTTTTGGAAAGATAGGAAGGAGCATCGCTAAGAACGAAACACGGCACTGGTAGAGAGAGGCGCTTTTGCTGCATGTAATCAGTTTCATACAGTGTCTGACATGTTGTCATGGAATCCTTAGTTAAAATCCCCTGGAGACAAAGAGCTGCTTGAAGAGCCCAGAGCAAAGAGGGACCCCTGTGTGTTTAATTTACATCCTGTAATGGGATCAATGCTGAGAGACACACAGTCGCTGGTACACAATCAGCCTTTCACATCCCACCAGCCTCCACACAGGCACCTCACTCTGAAGTATCCGCCCATTTAGCTGCCCTGCCCAAAACCACCAAGTTATTTTTCTCCGAGGCATGCAGGCACAGCCCCATGTATGGTGGGCCAGTGGGTTTTTATTTTTCTCCAGCAAAGACCAGAGAGAAAGAGAGGGGAGGGTAGAGAGAGAGAGGATACAGTGTTGTGGAGGGATTGGTTGGTTGGTTAACCCTGTAGATTCAGGAGCCAGAGCGTGCTGCATTAGATGGAGTGGGAGGACATTTCGGTAGCGGGAGGACGAGTCACCCCTAACATGTCCCTATTAGAGGCGCTCCTGTGTCTGTGTGGCTCAATTGATAGAGAATGGCACTTACAATGCCAGGATCGTGGGTTCAATTCCTACTGGAAACATACAGAAATGTATGCACACCATGCATGACTGTAATCCACTTTGAATAAAAGCATCAGTCATATTGGACTGGTGTGACCGGTCCTGGCCAGTGTGACTATGGCAGCCATGTTACAGAGTTGATGGGCCTTGACAGCTGACTGCTGGTGACTCCAGTGATAGACAGTCATGTTGGAGAGGGGATGGGGTGGAGAGGGGATGTGATGGAGAGGGGATGTGGTGGAGAGGGGATGTGGTGGAGAGGGGATGTGATGGAGAGGGGATGTGATGGAGAGGGGATATGGTGGAGAGGGGATGTGGTGGAGAGGGGATGGGGTGGAGAGGGGATGTGGTGGAGAGGGGATGTGATGGAGAGGGGATGTGATGGAGAGGGGATGTGATGGAGAGGGGATGGGGTGGAGAGGGGATGGGGTGGAGAGGGGATGTGATGGAGAGGGGATGGGGTGGAGAGGGGATGTGATGGAGAGGGGATGGGGTGGAGAGGGGATGTGATGGAGAGGGGATGTGATGGAGAAGGGATGTGATGGAGAGGGGATGTGATGGAGAGGGGATGTGATGGAGAGGGGATGGGGTGGAGAGGGGATGGGGTGGAGAGGGGATGGGGTGGAGAGGGGATGTGATGGAGAGGGGATGGGGTGGAGAGGGGATGTGATGGAGAGGGGATGGGGTGGAGAGGGGATGTGATGGAGAGGGGATGTGATGGAGAGGGGATGGGGTGGAGAGGGGATGTGATGGAGAGGGGATGTGATGGAGAAGGGATGTGATGGAGAGGGGATGTGATGGAGGGGATGGGGTGGAGAGGGGATGGGGTGGAGAGGGGATGGGGTGGAGAGGGGATGTGATGGAGAGGGGATGTGATGGAGAGGGGATGTGGTGGAGAGGGGATGTGGTGGAGAGGGGATGTGATGGAGAGGGGATGTGATGGAGAGGGGATGTGGTGGTGGAGATGAGGATGTAACTCTAAATTGGATTGCTGTGCTGTGGTATGAACCTCTCTGTCTCCTGACACTGCTTCTTGTAGGATTTGTCCTCAGCAGATGAATATGTGTGTGTGTTTCTGGATGTCTGTCACAGTCAGAGGGAGATCTCCTTAGTTGGCCTAGGAGGAGCAAGTAGATGAGCCGCCATGCAGCCCGGGAGCCCCACCCCACAGGTTGCCTAGGAGGGGTTGTCTAGGAGGGGTTGCCTAGGAGGGGTTGCCTAGGAGGGTTGTCCGAGGAGGGCTGCTATGTGTGACATTTGGAGCTCCTTCCTGTCTCCCTCTCTCTCCGATGTCTTTACATACACATCTATTTCTCCCTTCCTTTTCATCTGAGAAAGAGGTTGACTTTCTCAGACGTTTCTCCTGTTTAGCCAGCACTCACTCCTTAGTGTTTTATATGAATTGCCCAGAGGGGATGTATAAGGATATGGTGCTATTAGATGTTTTTAGCCCAAATACATTGGGTCAGTTGAGTTTTCAGGCCCTGAAGCTTTTACTTATGCATTTTGATCAAAGGGAATTTGAATAGATATCAAAACCCACAGTCTACGCATTTAAAAAAAAAAATCTGATTAAACAACAAATGACTAGATTATATAGAAACCCCTTACAGCTATAAACAATTACCAATACAAATGTATACACATGAATCCATATGGGTGTAAGTGTCAGGCTGGGCAATATAAGAGCCTTTATTTAGCTACCCGAAAGTTATTTATTTTATATAGAGAGACAAATCTATTACAACCAATATATGGATTACAGAAAATGACGACTCAATTTGATCAATCTGACATTGGAATCTGTCATTACATCTGTCATTACATCTGTCATTACATCTGTCATTACATCTGTCATTACATCTGTCATTACATCTGTCATTACTTCTGTCATTACATCTGTCATTACATCTGTCATTACATCTGTCATTACATCTGTCATTACTTCTGTCATTACATCTGTCATTACATCTGTCATTACATCTGTCATTACATCTGTCATTACTTCTGTCATTACATCTGTCATTACATCTGTCATTACATCTGTCATTACATCTGTCATTACATCTGTCATTACATCTGTCATTACATCTGTCATTACTTCTGTCATTACATCTGTCATTACATCTGTCATTACATCTGTCATTACATCTGTCATTACATCTGTCATTACATCTGTCATTACTCCCTACAACAAATGATATGATGTCCACTAACAATGTATATGCATACAGGTATGTTTGGCCAAATAGTATGATAATTCTGCACTAACGAATACAGCTGGTACTTGTACAGAATGGTATGGATATTGATTCTGTAGAGAGAAGGTGTAAGTGTAAGTAGTAGTAGTATTACTGTGTACCATAGTCCACTTGGTTCTCCATTCTGCTGTCAGAGGACGTATGCATTCTTCTGATCAGATGGATGCATCCTAACAAAATCACATGCCATAGCTTTGTGTTACGAGACTTGTGTATTCTAGACATAATTGTATATCTGAAAAGGGATACTAAGTATTATAAAAGAAGAAAGGATTCAAACGTCACATGCAGTTATCACAATTCTGGGATCTTTACTGTAATTGGATGAAATTCAACTGCACTTAAATGCTTTGTCATCCCTCTCATCCACTCAGCCCTGCGCACTGCAACAGATATCAGCCTCATTCTGGCTATGCAGAGTTTGTCCTTGTAATGCATTTATGTGCATAGCACTCAGTCATGCAGTCTGTGAAGTGCTTGGGCTTGCCGCTATATGCTGGGAAATCCTTGGGTGTGCTGACATTGCTCACGTTGTCCTGAGGACATGGGACAGTAGATTTACCACACAAATAGCCAGTGGCATAACACACTGTAAGTGTACTATAATACATTATCAAGTATTATAGGTATGTAGTTCATAGAAAGTGGTATCACTGTAGCCGTAGCCTTTTCCATACTCTAGCAGGCCTGTCTGGGTACTGTCATGGTTTGGCCATTCATTCACCAGGGAAATACGACGTTTCTCAAATGCTCTTCCTTTTCCTCACAATTTCTGTCTTGTTCATATGAGCTCATATATATATAGTTAGACTGTCTTGTACACATGACATATGGAGCTTTACATTTAAATTATTATTATTATTATTGTAATTGTTCATATGAGCTCATGTTTTAAACTCTGTTATAATTGCTGGTGCAGATAGAACAATCTACATTTAAATGAGGTTCAAGTAGAGCTCATAGATTAACTTAGACTAT